>NC_142522.1:10256131-10266131 GCF_964205215.1 Stylophora pistillata | reverse complement strand
TTCTAAGCAGTGCAATGCATTGTATGCTGAGCTTTTCACAACTATCAAATATCACTCAGTATTGCGCAGTACTGTACAGACTGCACTTACAGATCATCTGAACTGAGTAACAACACTGAACTGGGAAAAAACTCTTAAATATTACAAAATAGGGCGCTACACTGTACTATTCAGTGTATTGTTGTTCGGTACAGTGAAGTACACTGCATAGTAAGATCAAATGTTACTGTGCAGTCCTTTGCATTGTGCTAAAGAACACTACACTGAACTGTTGGAACTGCCAAATCTTACTATGCAGTGGGCTGCACTGTACACTGAACTGTTGAAAACTGTTACATGTTACTGTTACTATGCAGTAGGCTGCACTGTACATTTGACGCCAAAACTATAAGAACTTTTCTCGTATGAAAGTAGTTCAACTTTTTGGATTCTCATTTTAGCGTTGACGAATATAAAAAGAAAAAATCACTACGAGGTGGGTAACACGTGGTTAGCCTGAAGAAAGTCAAGTTTAAGATACATTTCGGCTCCTAATGAATTTGGATATAACGACTCTCCAATTTCAACTAAATAACGCTCCACGGTTTTTGAAGTTGTTTTTTCAAGAAGATCGAGATATTGTTGTTCTTATCAGTAAGCGTTTGAAACTCTAGTCGGTTTTTAGTAAAATGATTTATTTAGTCGTTCTCGTTCATATATGTATAGTTGCAATATTCTATCGATTATGTTAAGAAATCATCTTTTCACAATGGTAAAGGAAATAGAAGTTCGTAAAAAACGGGAAACACTGTGAGTGAAAGGGATAAGAAGTATGATGATTACATGTAATAATATCTGACTAAGAGTTAAAGGACTGGAACTGTTTTCTTGAGATAATTTCAATTCTATTCTTAGATTTCAACTTGAAATTCGTTTCAAAAATCGGTTGCGTTTAATCCCAATGATATATCAATTTGTATGACGTAAAGTAGCTAACGAATACATTGTTACTGGTGTTATTGTTGTTGTAGTCCTGTTTTTGTTGTTGTTTCTCCCTAGCCCAGCTTCGGAATACCCTTACCTAGGAAGATAAATGCCCAATACCCATGTTGGTTGAAGACTGCGTTCGTTTGTTGGTATAACTAAGGGAATAGTTGGTGTTTATCATTTAAAAAGGGACGCTTCGATTACTATTAGCCTATAAAATCAGCCCTAAAATACAAGCTTTCTACGTCTACCTTTTCTTAATACTTTATTGCTTAATGTATCTTACAGGAAACAAGTTCGTTAGGTACGACTGTCTGTGGCCCTGTTTCTCTGCACTTGCTAAATGCTATCTAAAGTATAGTACGTATGATGCACGATCCTCGCAGTAGATAGCGCTATTTAAGCAATAGCGAGTATCAGACCAAAAAAAAATCAGGCCTGTACGGGATTCGAACCACTGACCTCTGCGATACTAGTGCAGCGCTCTACCAATTGAGCTAACAAGCCAACTGGGAGCAGGCCGTTAAGTTGATTCGTAATAAACCCGTGAAAGTGATAAATCAGATACAATGAAATGTATGAAGTTCATATATTTTGAACTGCGGTATTAGATACGTATGATGCACGATCCTCGCAGTAGATAGCGCTATTTAAATAATAGCGAAAATCAGACCTGAAAAAAAAAATCAGGCCTGTACGGGATTCGAACCACTGACCTCTGCGATACTAGTGCAGCGCTCTACCAATTGAGCTAACAAGCCAACTGGGAGCAGGCCGTTAAGTTGATTCGTAATAAACCCGTGAAAGTGATAAATCAGATACAATGAAATATATGAAGTTCATATATTTTGAACATACATTGTATCTGAATTATCACTTTCACCTCTCTTGAGGCAGCTTTAAAATAATGAAATATTCCGTGAAGGAAAAATATACCTCTTAAAATGCAAACAGACCGATGATTGTAAAGAGGTTCCCGTTTCATTATATATTATTCTGCACACTCGTACTCATTACTCTTAGCGTGTTCTACTCTCTTTACTCCAGCTTCATGAGTTTTCCCAATGTCCCGTGAAAATCGAGAAAAACAGTAGGAAAATCAATTTTTTGGTATTGTGCATTTGAATCGAAACCCCTACAATCTCTATCCATGGTTCATAAAGAGAAACAGTGGAGGGTACCGAAATAGATAACATCTAAAACATTAATAACTTGTATTCCTATTGGCTCCCTACAGGATGAGTCAAAGTTCAAGGAGTTGGCTTCTTTACTTTATTTTTGATAACATTGACAGAAAAAAAGCGTAACCTCATAAAGGAGTTTCAG
Organism: Stylophora pistillata; assembly: GCF_964205215.1. NCBI lineage: Eukaryota > Metazoa > Cnidaria > Anthozoa > Scleractinia > Pocilloporidae > Stylophora > Stylophora pistillata. Next base: position 10,263,839 of record NC_142522.1, on the reverse strand, counting down.
AAGCACCCCAGAAAACATCACTAAGCTACGCCCGTACACACACATATAGAAAAGGTCAATAACAACCATACAGAAATCATTACTACCTTAGAATTGATTACTGGAATTAAACTTTTCAATTGAGTCGTTAAATCAAAAGCAAACAACATCAAGGTAAACAGGTCTAAAGAAGAGCTTCAAGCTCTTGGAAAAAATTCCTTTTACCGAGGCGCGATTGGTTTTATCTTTGCATTTGAGCGATTTTTGGGTGGTGTGAATTTACTCCATAGCACAATGAAATATCACTAAGCCGGTTTAATTCGACACTGGACTGAAAAGTAATTGGTTTGACCTCTTAATAATAATAATAATTTAATATTTATATTGCGCAAATTAACGTGTGGATATGATCAAATGCGCATCACAACACTTTTCGGGGGACTTTGGCCGGACTGCATCAGCAGTTTGCAAACAATCGAAGGAAACTTATTTGAAGATGCCCCCTCCCCCCAATTCCCAGTAAACAGACCAGACCACATCACAGTGATCTCGTAAGTGGGTTCTTTAACGTCCCCTGCCTAACCAAATTAACTAATTATTAGATCCAGGAGACGGGACCTACGGTTTATTCGTCCCTATCCGAGAAGACTAGAATGTCTATCCATTTCTTGATATTATATAGAAAGGTTGCGCATTCTCCTCAGTTATTTTAAGACCTTGAGTGTTGGTCCGGCCGGGGCTCGAACCATCGACCTCGACCTCCCGCACACCAGTCTAGCGCTCTAACAAACTGAGCTAACCGGGAGGCGGTTAGCTCAACTGCTTGTTTGTTACATGATAAAATGGTATAATACCACAATTTGAAGTGATTTGTACGATTGGCCAAGATCACCATAGTGTAGATCTGAGAAGTAGTTGTGTTTTATCACTTTAATAAGGTCCAATTGTCTCTGGTTAATGAGGGGTGTTAGTTGGTCTGTGCCATCACCCTTCAAGATATTGGTTCTTTAGGTTACCCCCAAAGGATCTCTCCAGAACCGTTCTGTTCATTGCTTTTTCGCTTTGTTTTGTTTTTGTTTTGTTTTGTGTGTTTGAGAGAGTGTGTGTGTGAGAGAGAGAGAGAGAGAGAGAGAGAGAGAGAGAGAGAGAGAGAGAGAGAGAGAGAGAGAGAGAGAGAGAGAGGGAGATGTATATATATCAACTTTCTAATGCAGTAAATGGTTTGAACCCGGGGGTAACATGTGAAGGTGTAGTCTGATCGTCCGGGTGAGTGTAGTCCTGAGAAGGACTGTTGTCGGTGGCAGTGACTGACGTTTCGACAACCTGTGCGGAAGTCATCATCAGAGTCAAGTGAGTGATTGTTGTCACTAGAATGTTCTTATTCCAGTTCGTGTGAAATGATCGGTTGGTTTTGCCGTGATGTTATTGGCTGTGAGACTCAAGTGACGTAAGTCGTTCGTGATTGGTCTGTTTCGGTCTGTCGGTAAAGCTAGGTTGTTCTTTTTCGGTCGTTTGTGATGTTTTTGTCGTGAATGAGTCGTTTGTATGGGGCGGGTAGTTGTTGACATCTGTTTAGGGGAGTCTGTTCTAAGTTAGTAAACCAGCTTTCCAGAGTCAGTCGTTGAAAATAGTCAGTGCTGTAGGTTAGGCATTGCGCAGAGTCCCAGTCAATGTTGTGGTTGGTAAGTCGATGGTGTTCAGCAATGTGATTGCTGACATCACCTTTCCTCGTCGCTCGTCTGTGTTCAGTCAGTCTTGTTGTGAGGTTTGTGGGTGAGGCAGAAACCTCACAACAAGACTGACTGAACACAGACGAGCGACGAGGAAAGGTGATGTCAGCAATCACATTGCTGAACACCATCGACTTACCAACCACAACATTGACTGGGACTCTGCGCAATGCCTAACCTACAGCACTGACTATTTTCAACGACTGACTCTGGAAAGCTGGTTTACTAACTTAGAACAGACTCCCCTAAACAGATGTCAACAACTACCCGCCCCATACAAACGACTCATTCACGACAAAAACATCACAAACGACCGAAAAAGAACAACCTAGCTTTACCGACAGACCGAAACAGACCAATCACGAACGACTTACGTCACTTGAGTCTCACAGCCAATAACATCACGGCAAAACCAACCGATCATTTCACACGAACTGGAATAAGAACATTCTAGTGACAACAATCACTCACTTGACTCTGATGATGACTTCCGCACAGGTTGTCGAAACGTCAGTCACTGCCACCGACAACAGTCCTTCTCAGGACTACACTCACCCGGACGATCAGACTACACCTTCACAACTTTCTAATGTTGTTTAATCCGCAAAAAAATGTATTTTTCAACCAAATTAATTCAAACTGAGCTCAACACCTTCTCATTCTCTGACGATATATGGCACTAAACTTGAAAATAAATTTAATGACATATAGATTGTATACACGTGTGTTTTTTTTTTCAGTGTAACTTAGTGTAATCCACAGTATGTTGCCCAGTATAGGCCTGTACCAATTTTCAGCCAACAACAATTAAACTCATTTTTTTTTTTATTAGCGGTAATTGGGCAGTATTGAGATGGAAATATCTTGGATAGCCTCCGGCAAAAAAGGAAAGATAAGGCGATTATAATCTAAACTTGCTGTAAAGTGGGTGACGTCATGTGCTATTTTTGTTCACCACACTAAGCGATCGATTTTGACTACCAGTTAGAATTACTCAAATTGTTGATCTGTTCAATTGATGTCCATTAACATTGCCATAAAATAGTAGATTTTCGAAAGGAAGAATCAAAATCTTTGCAAGTTCTACCCTCAAATGCATCGATGATAAAAAGTGCGCATTTTGGTTGATTTCCCGCCACATTTAGTATTTGCACTTGAAAATCGTTCCAAATATGCCAGGTAATAATAAAAAGAATATATCACACTTTCGTCCTTGCAGTTGCACACTCTGCTATTAACTTTGATGCACTTTAGTTGAAAATTGCAAATTTATTCTGATTTCGATTCGTGTTTGATTTCCCGCCACGAAAAAAAAGACTCTTTGCGATTCAAAGTATTGAAACTGACACAAAATTTCGTCTGATGAACTGAAACTTTGCACACACTTCTCTTATAATATTATTAGTATGTGTGATTTTATTTGGTCAATTATCTCTTAAACTAGTGAAGTTACATTTTTTTGTATCAGTCCAGTTGAAAAAAAATTAAAGAATGTCATTTCTTGAACTTTGAATCTAATGCAAGACGTGCAAGTACACCAGAAAAATTTCAAAAGTCAAAAAATCGATATTCCCTCAACAGAGGTAACATAAGGTAATGGTATAGGAGTCGGGTGATTCATAAATAACGGTGTTTTGCGCGAACAAAAAGTTTCCAGGGATGAAATTGTCTTTTTCGAGTAAAGTGGTTGATTTCCTGCCTCTTAAAAAATTAAACAGCTACAAATTCATGAAACTTTGTCAAAAAAGGAAACCGTGCATTTTTTCATGAAGGATAGTAATTCTCTAACTACTGTGGAAAGTTTCAGGTTGAGAAAAAATGTCGAAATATATTTTTGGATGAGGTCAAAAACCCAAGTTTTCCCTGGCACCCATGTTCTTTATGAGGAATATACAGAGAGAGAGAGAGAGAGAGAGAGAGAGAGAGAGAGAGAGAGAGAGAGAGAGAGAGAGAGAGAGAGAGAGAGAGAGAGAGAGAGAGAGAGAGAGAGAGAGAGAGAGAGAGAGAGAGAGAGAGAGAGAGAGAGAGAGAGAGAGAGAGAACGTGAAATAAGGGGTTTTAGTTCAAATTTGAGTCTAACATATTTTCCCAGAATAAATTGCATCACCAATCAAATACAAACTACCTCGAATTTTCCATACCGGTTTTCTTTTTAGGATGGGTTTATTTGATAAATTCAAATTTTATCTTTGAATTTATCACTAGCATTTAAACTTTGATGACAGCGTATTGAATAAATTTCACTTCAACCTGCAAATAAGTAAAATGTTTTTAAAACAAAAACCCAGTTGTATTGTCCACTGACAACGGAGGAGACATTAGCGAGCCTAAGATCCGACGACGGCAGACATCTGGGACGGCAAGCGGAAGTGAAGTTACCGCCAGAATTAATTCCGGCTGCCGTCGTTGTGAGGTTTCCCGCCGTAGCGGCCTTGTCTGTAACGTGAAGAAAGCCATTTTGCCGTCGTGGCTAAAACGTGAGTAAACTTTAGCAAAATAACGCCATTTTAACTTACTTTGGGCGAAAATTGTTGGCAATTTTAACAGTTTATTATTATGAGAGGATGTCTGTGAAATGGCTGAGCAAAAAGAAAGGATTTGTTCATGGAAATTTTAAATAATTCGTTTGCCTTTCTCATAAATAGTTCGTCACTAAAACTAGCTCGATGTCAAAAAGCAACCCAGTAAGTTTTACAATTTCACCATTTCTCTTTATTTCGATGGAAAATTCGTACACTAGTTCGGACATAAATTGATGGCCATGATATTATTCCGGGAGTCTTTTCTGGAGTCTAACCGACCACTAACTATGGTTCATCTGAGAAAATTTTCATAGTCAACAGTTTCGGTAATGTTTTTCAGCCATAAAAAACGTCCTTAATTAAGCGTGAAAAGTTTGCTTCAGGAAATTCTTTCAACATTTATCATCATGATAAGATTATACCTGCATTATGCTGCTTTGCATACATGTCTATGCTTAGATTCAGACTTTTCCCGTGTTGAAAAAGGTCACTTACGAATACCAACGAGGGTACGCTAATCTTCTCAACTAAAGAGAAAGGCATTCAATTCCATCGTTTAGAGTCCCTTGTTCACATGTATACGAATCAAGCAGCCCCATTACGTCTGCGAGAATAGGTATGTCCCTTTTTCGGTAACGATCTCTGCCAAGCACTCACTTCCGTCGAGTCCTTCTTAGTCAAAATGTTTGAATTCTGGTAGGGATAATCGAGATTATTTGAAATGCTGGCATCATTCAACAGTAAAAATTCATCTTCTGAATGTCACCATCATCGAAACGTTCGATCAACAATCCACGAACCTTTCTATAGGTAGCAATTGCTTTTCCTAAACTTCGAAGAGGAGAGCGAGTCAAGCCGCCGTCGCGCGCGTTATCTTAAGGCTATTTTTCGTGCCATTGCAACGGCGATCTCTCCCCAAGCCCCCTCGACCAAGTCTGCCGTCCCAGATGTCTGCCGTCGTCGGATCTTAAGCTCGTTATTACTTCATGGACATAACTTGATCGGTTTACTACACTGTCATGATGTGTCGCAAATTGTTAATAAGAATTCAGTGCCTAAGATACTGTCTTCAGAAAGTTAAAAACAGTGTTGTCAAATATGATTATCTCTCACCATGAGATTGTGCTCCTGAACCATTCCTATTCGTAATGATTCTTCCAACTCCGTATACAACACCAACAGTAACTAGGGTAGTCAGGATGATTATCATTACTATGGTTGAGGGTGATATGTTTCCCTTCTTTTCATTTGTTAGCAGTAAAGGCAAAGCAGTGTTTTCAGATGATGATGTAGGTTTTAGGATGTTCTCACTTGAAGTACTTTCTGTTCTATTTGCTTCAAAATTGTGACCAGGAAGATAAGTCCCGGGCGGAGCATAAGTCGTATCAACGTTAGCTTCTGTAGAATTTTCAAAAGCTTCTTTGCACAGTTTGTTTTGTTGGTTCTTGGGACACTGCCAGTCTTCTCCCATCCCAGTTTCTTTATATTTCTTCATTCTTCCAGTTTTTCGACATTGGGACAACAAAAGTAGCATTCTTGACAGAAACCATTGTCGTTAAGGAAATGTCTTTCAGGGCACTTGATGCCACATTTACGATTTTGAGACGGGGTACACTGCTGAGTGATGTCCCTTAACCCGCAGTCATGACAGAAACTGCAACTCTCAATGCCGTGTTTGTCTGAATATGTCTTGTTCTGTTGGCACGGTTCACATTTAATAGTGGTGTAGTTAGTGATCTTGGTACCACATTGGGGTACGAGTCCTAATCCTTGCGGGCATTCAGGACACGCCTTACACTCCATTTCGGCTCCTGGATCATCGGGGTAGTATATCAGGAAGTTTCGCACCGCAGAACATCTTCTGGGACTCCCAATTACAAATTTTGACCACAAGACTGATACCAGGATTAGCCGGAAAAAGGGAGGAAAGACATTATGAGAAACAAAATTAGAGGCGCGGCAGTAAATTTAAGTGCTTTGTTCAATTATTGCGCAGTAACGCTTTGCTTCCGTGGCGGCACGAGGACACAAGTTCATAACGTTTATTAAGTGATGATAATTCAGGTCGGCAGGTGATGAGTAAAATTTTTTTAAACAGATATTGCATCTTTTACTTGCGCTGTTGTAGGGTGATTTTGATGAAAGGATGCCCCATGAAATAAAGTGGTCAACGTTATTATCTTCAAGAGTCCAGATATGTTTGCTGAGTTCAGTAAAATTTCTGTGTTTCACATGTCGGAATGATGCGATGTGGTTAACAATCTAGTTCTAAAGCCGTTTTCTGTGAGTCCGATGTATGTTTCAGTAGTGCTGTTGTCCTTACTGACGTGCAATGGTGGCTAATTCGCTCCAAGTTAACACTTGTCAAGCACTTTACAAGAATCCGCGATGGAAAAGTTCAATATTGGCTACTCCACAGCATCCGTAATCGACTGAGTGGTTTAAAGCCATTAAAAACCAACAATAGCACAGTTTAATTTGCTTTGACATCGAAGAATTCTACCCCTCCATCAGCCAGGACCTCCTAAACAGAGCACTCGACTTTGCCTCAGCCTACGACAACATCACCGACAGCGAAAGAAACATCATAACACCGGCTAAAAAGGCTCGATCCTTACGCATAAAAAGCAACCTTGGTAAAAGAAGGGCGACACAACATTTGACGTCACAATGGGCAGCTTCGACGGCCCTGAAGCATGCGAGTTAGTGGGAAGTTGCCTTCATTCCCACACAAAAAACACAGAAACTCCACCGAACTCAGCCAACATATCTGGACTCTTAAAGAAAGCAACGTTTACCACTTTATTTCATGGAGCATCCTTTCATCAAGATCACCCTACAACAGCGGAAGTAAAAGATGGAACCTCTGCTTGAAAGAAAAGCTACTCATTATCTGCCGACCTAAATTATCATCACTTAATAAACGTTATGAACTTGTGTCCTCATGCCGCCACAGAAGCAAAGCGATACTGCGCAATAGGGACCTTAAGCAGTCAGGACGGCAACGCCAAGGAAGAATCCGATTAAAAAATGAATTTCTACTCTTAGTTAGAATTTCTAACATGGCTGCAGGAGCTTACTGTCTCATATGGCGCCACAGCTCAACTTCAGCATGACGTATAAAAGTAGCGTTGAGTTCCAAATGAAAATTAAAATAGTTTGCCGTCGCGGTTTCGGTTCGCAGACGACGCAAATTTTGGCGATTTCACGTTGTTGTTTTGCATAGGACGGCTAAGAAATGTACAAAGTTTCAAAACGCACGTGCTGAGCCATTGTTCTGCCAATTTGATCTCTTGTTTTTCCACGTCCTCGTTGCCGTCGCCGTCGTGGTTGCTTAAGGTCCCTAATAATTGAACAAAGCACCTAAATTTACTACTACGCCTCTTATGCAAATCTGTATAGTGTATAAACGATGGTTACGAATATTCTTGTCAATAAAATCCCCTGATGGGTGAGCAATCACGAAACAGTTTTGTT
>NC_142522.1:10206131-10251131 GCF_964205215.1 Stylophora pistillata | reverse complement strand
GAGGAACACAGGACGTGGAGAACTAAGGCTAGTCAAGGAGAAATGGGGGGAGGGGGCGGTAAGGTAAATCAACGTTTCCGTTTCCTGTTGCTGGATTAATTTACTTTTCTCAAAATTATATCAAAGCTAACATTTAAGACTTCGGAACATGCAATCTTAGAAAGAATTGTGCTAAATTTTCTTTCCGGTGGATAAATGTTATCGTATGACGTGACGAGGAACAACAAGGAGGGTCCCCAATAGGGTTCTTCAATCCCGCAATCCCGACTGGAATTTTCCCTCAATCCCGAGATCCCGACGGTTTCTACCGGCTAATCCCGATCCCGGTCATATTTTCTTAATTCCTTACCTCAGCAAAAATGATCCTTGAAGTTCCGTTTCAGATTCCCTCACAACAGACCCAAGCACTGACTAATACGTTGAATTAGCTGTATCTCTCTACTCTAAAACGATGATTTAGTTCATTTGTTTTTCTTGACTGGTTTTAAACGAGTTTCGTCAGTCAATGAGTCATTTTATGGTTTTTCTAATTTGTTTTTTTTGGGTTTTTTTTCTTTTTTTCTGTTTTGCCTCTTTTGTTCGATAACGCCTGCCTTCTGGATCACTTCGATCCCTGAAAAAAGTGTCTCTCGGAGATGATAGCGATCAGTAAGGAGCATTAAGGGTACATATCACGACGTACCACGGCAAATTCACTGTTCACTACACCTGTGGCAAGTCACCGTGAATTGCAACTCAGAAGACAGTTTGCTCATTCACAATTTTCAGCCATAGCAACGATCATCTGGAAATTCTATAAAATCGAGTACAATTGGGCTCAACAGATACAGAAACATATATTCTTTTCGACCCCAGTTTACATTTTCCGGCTCAAAATGCCGTAATCACCGGTAACCAAAGCGGTCTATAAGAGGTTAAAATAAGAGCCTGTATGGATTTCAATTTCGAACGAAAACTATTTCTGTTTTCCTTTGAAAAGCTACGATAAAGTTCGAAACTCTCTGAGCGGTTTTCTTTTTTATGTCGCCGAAAAGCTTCTGTGAGTCATTTGAGCGATTTTGACGCGTATAAAAAGTACGCGTCTCTGTATTGAATCTTTCAAAGGAAAAACAGAGATAGTTTGAATTTTAAATCCATACAAACTCTTATAGTGCGCTTTGGTCACCTACGGCTAAATAATGCAACGCAGCTAATAACATCGACAACATCACAAATTGTCGATGTTAACCGACATCGCTAGGGCGCGTTAAAACTACGCAAACGATAACTTCGCGTCGAATATCCCACGCGCACCGATCAGGATCTGTATAAACTTGACACTAGAAGGATCACGGTCAAAAAATAACGAAGATCCCAAAGACATTGTAATCATTGCGGCCAAGGTGTCCAAGGTTCACGAAAATAGACCACAGGTCACCATAGGGGTCACAGAGCAGCGTGATAGGGTCGTGGAAAACGTGATGTCAACTTGGTCACTGTTCGGCTATTTCCGACCATTTCCGACGTTAATAAGATGAGTTAGCTAAGATGACAGCTTGATTTTCTTTGCATATTTCAGACTCCAAAATTCCCGAATCACGGTTTCTTTGAAGCGACATTTCCCGATTCTCGCCTGTTAAAATCGCCAAATCCCGTGTCCCGGTCCAAAATACAATCCCGTATCTCGTCCCCCTTTTCCTTCAAAATATCGAATCCCGGCCTTCAAATAAGCAAAATCCCGGATCCCGATAAACCTATTGGGGACCCTCAACAAGGGGTGATTGAAAGACAAACATCATGGTCACGTGTTGTATCGTTCTTCGGCGAGATCTTGACCTTCACTTTCTAAAGCGGACAACACGGTAAGTACTGTCTGTTCAGTTTGTTCGGTATTATAGTAATTTTGCCATTCATGAATCGATTTTAATTCAGTTCGAAATGTTTTAAGCGTAACCTGTTATACAGAGAGCTATCTTCTCGATGAATCTCTAATATTAACGTTGTGGTCGACTAAATAATTATGGAGGAAGTAAACCAGTGGTATCAAACGAGTCAAAAGAAAAGATCCAGAGAATCCGATATATTTTAAAGATATCTCGGTAAACACTTGCGTAGATCTAACGCTTAAAAAATCATCCACTTGAACTTTATTTCTTTGACTAAATCTGATGGCTCAAAGTGGGCTGATTTCGAACGAACACCAAACCGGAGTTAGCGCCCCCGGGTTCGCTGTTGAAAATTTGCTTTAGAGGTATGTACATACTGAAAATTTTCCTAAGAAGTATCGACATGGGGTATATGCGCTGTTTCCATTTTTCCTTGAAGTATTCTATGCATAAAGATCCAGAGAAAAAGAAAAACCAAGCTCGATTTTCGCTTTTCATCGAATCCGGTCTTCTATCCGCGGGCTCGTTTCCCGACCAGCGTTTAAACGAAAACTTTTACGACAGGGAGTTATCATTTCAGTTTCATGATTACGTGTCTATGACTTTAATAATACTGAGAGTGTTCACAGGGTAGGTGTGTTGTGTTTAAACTAGTAAATGTAACAACTTGTTATTTTTTTCAGGAAAGTAGAGCTTCAGTATTCATTGCTTTTATCTGGATTTCAAGAAACTTATAACCGAAGGTAATTGTAGTAGAACTGTATGTTTGTCAGGCAGTTGTCCTTTGATTTTAAACCAAATGTCAGAAAGAGTAATAACGAAAAGAGTGTTGATGTGGGCGACTGAACTGAATTCGTTTGAATCAATTAGTCACTTGGTTAACTGCTGGGAAGTTAGATTATTCGTAGAACGAATAATCAATGATGTGTCAAAAGTTAAATTCAGTTAATAGTGGTGTATAACTTATGTATTCTTCTATTTATTGTCATGTGTTTCTATTTCTGTATTTTTATCTCATACAGTCATTTCTGCTTTTAAATTAATGATTTAATATTTAATTTCTGTTTCTTGTATATTTATTGAGTCTTTTGTTGAACCGAAATGTATGTAAGATGTTTTAGCGTCCACACACTGCCCGCCGAGACTAGCTATGCTATATGTGGGTAGTGGTTGATTATGTTAAGTTAAGTTTAACGCCATTAGAATAAAGGAATAAGGAATATTTTCTTCGTTAAATAACATGAAGAGCGATTTGAGTTCTTTGTAGGAACTGTGGTAAAAATTGAAGAACAGCTCCCCAAAATATTTCTGTCGGCCGACAGTCGGCCAACTGTCGGCGAACGAAACACAGAAAATACAATGAAAACAAATTCAGAAACGCGTATATGGACTGTCATCTTGGTAAGTTTGAACGTTCACAATTACCTCAAAATGAGTTTTGACAAACACTAGGCGATAGAGGTAAATTTCCAGTGTGAGGCATTATTGGGTATATCGATTGTCATTTATGTGAACTTGATGTGTAGTATCTGACTGACACATTTCGTTCTGCTGAAATTGGAAGAGTTTTGTTAATAAGGGTAAATTTTTTCAAAGACTCACAAAATTGCAGGAGCCCGTGTTTTCGATGTGTTTCGGTTGTGTTTTCGTTGTGTTTTCTATGTTTCGTTCACCGTCTGTCGGCCGACTGTTGGCTGACAGATATTTTAGGGAGCTGTTCTTCAATTTTACCGGAACTGTAGTGCAAAGTGAGAAGTTTGGTCATGCGCGCTGGTATACTCTTTCGGTGAGGTTTAAACAAAGAAGACCACTGTTGAAGGTCGGAAGCAGATATATGAATAAATTTTTTCAACTCAAATACAGAAATTTCCGAAGTCAGCTCAGTTCGGCACAGCGATTTGACCAGCACAATACATTGGCTTTTCCCAGTTACGAGATATCTCACGAAATAAGACCAAAAACACATCGGGTTCAAAGTGTATAGGAAACAATTTTTTTCCCGCTAATTCTGGTCGTTGGTAATGTAAGGAAAACGACTGTGAAGTTTTAAGATCTTGAGAATATTTTGAAACCCCTTTTTCTCGTTCAAAATGCGCGCTACTTTCATCATAAAATTGTCCCAGAGATCGCGCGGCCAAAATGACGTAAAAAGATACTTTCTGGAGAATCCAGTCTCACTACTTTCCGAATCGCTAGACATAACTAAATTAAACAGTGCGGGTCGAAAATTAGCGTTAAATCACTCGCACATTCGAAGCTCAGAGTAAGAGAAATTAGGAGGCGCCTGCGCGACAGCAATGTTATCAAACACTGTGACGTAACATGCATCGTCCCCAGTTTCCCGGCACACATTTATATGGAAATTGGCGGTATTTCCGCCGCAAAAAAATCATCCAAATTCTTTTTTTTCGCATTATCGAAACATTTTTCATTTAATACTTATATTTAGAAAGGAAAATACTTAAAAAAAAGATTGTGTCATATACACTTTAACAGGAACAGGAAGTGATATAAAGATCGAGCGAAGGAATGACTTTTACAGTCCGACCAAAACTCAGAAAATGACGTCATTTTCTGAGACGAACACGACAAAAAAACGCCATTTTAAGCCAAAAGTGACCCTTTAATCCACAAAGACTCGCTCAAAAATTCTACTTAAGTTGATTTCGGGAAAGAAACATGGATTAAATTTTACCTGAAAGATCATTCTTACTTTTATTTTGGTTCTCCCGCTTTAAATAACCGCGCGAGTTCAAGACAGGTGGAAGACAATACAAACAGGCCGTTGCGAGGGTCTCGATGGGGGGGGGGGGGGTGGGGGGTATAAATATCAGTTGTCAGTTAAAAGTTTGGCCATTAATCGGTTGTTAGTTAAATTTTCGACTATTTGTGAGTCGTCAGTTAAATGACTGCTAATGATTACCTTGGCAAGTTTATTATTAATTTCCGACTATAATTTGGGTTGAAAAGCACATATAGCGTAAACTTGAAAATTTAGTCGAAAACTGATACAGTAAGAGCTGCTTTTTCTCAGTTCGGGCAGTTCTGGAATGAAACAGGATCTTTCAAATGACTTTCAGTTATTGTTTAAGTCAGTTACACTCTTCTGAACGCAAACTTCTGTTTTCCCGTGCGCAACATTTCCTTTTAACACATTGACACCTAAACCACCCGTAACCGCCTGAGCCACGCGATTGCCTCGCGCGAGAACGCTTTCCCCCTACCTCCCCTACTAAGTGAAGTTTTTTGTCCAAACTTCCTCTTTGTTTGGAGATTAATAAACCAATCAGAATCCGTCGTTCGCGCATATATTTTGATGGCTTTAGAGGGTACTAGAGGGGCATTATTCTACGAGTCTTCACTAAATGATCAAATTTGAAATTATGGCGTCCGCGCGGCCGACCCTCAATTTTCAAGTCGGATTTTTCGTTCATTTTCCATCGAGTTAGACCTTGCGGAACTCAGAATGTAAAGTAACAATGCTATAGAATACCCTGCTTGGAAAAGAATGGATATCAAGGTCTTAAAGGTGACAGAATAAGCTCTCGAGTCAACGACACTACGATTCTCTAAGGCGATGCGAATTATGGACGTAAAGGTAACACCGAACTTTCGGACTTCAAGCAGGGCCTAGCGACAATTTGACGACTCGATGGTCCGGTAAATGTTATGTTCGAGTAACATTGTGTCCAAAAGGTATTGTTTAATAGAAGATTTTGCGTCAAATCGAAGTTTTTTCAGAATTTTCAACATAACGCGCAATTTCTGGCCATCAACGCGGGTTTTGCTAAAAGCAGGCCCGCGGCCCAGCGGCCAGCGGCCCGCGGCCTACGGCCTAGTGGTCTGGCAGACCGAAGGCCCAGTGGCCCGCAACGGCCTGCGACTCGGAGGCCCGGTGGCCCATTCCTGATTTTCCACAGTCTTTTTGTCCAGCAGTAAATCCACGCGTATGCACGGATCGACAATGAGGGTTTGTTGCATGTTGTTCAGATAAAAACGTTTTAATTCTCTGTTCATTAGTCTCTTTACAGAAACCCATAGCACAATAGAGGACTCTCATTATCGAACGGTGAAAGTTATTTTCAAACCATACTTTGAAAGTGAAAATATCATAAGTAATGCAATATGTGAACTACGAATCTTTTCGATACAGAGACATGTCGATCTATTTACAGGAACTCCACCCCAAAAAGAAAGCGTGTTCTCAAACATTGCTTTTCGGCGATGTAAGTACCGTATTCATTCGAATACGGTAAGCGCCCTGGACGCTTATTAAATTTTTGGTCCTCAAGGGCGGTGGGCCCTTATTCGAGGCTGGGCACTTCTTAAATTTGCACCATTTTTAGTAAGTAGCAGAATTTTAACAGTTCATTGAAATTTTTTGTAAATTACGAAGGAAACTCTGAGTTCGGGTAAGTCTCTTAGTGGTACTTACTCGATTACAATCTCATTGTCACTAAGGTCAACAAGCGAACTCTGCTTCTCAGTTGGGCGACCGATCGATTTGCCGACGTTACGCTGTCGGACATCGAGGAGGCAGCTCCTTATTCGAGGTTTGCGAAGAAATATGGAACATTATTTCGGGTGTAAAAGGAGTACTTTTCGATCATGGCGAAAAGTGAAAAAATCAAACCCCGCCATCAAGAGATTCAAATTTTCTTGTTTGTGTTGTGCTTCAATTTTACCCTTGGTTCATATTTTCTTTTCCTTTGTTGTTATGATATTTTCACTTTCAAAGTATGGTTTAAAAATAACCTACATCGTAATGAAAGTCCTCTACTGTGCTATCGGTTTCTGTAAAGACTAATGAGCAGAGAATCAAAAGGTTTTTTTCCGAATAACATGCAACAAACAGAAACAAGGATTCAAATGATTAAATGGTAAACGAATTCAAGCTCACTGTCATCCATTTTGCACACCCAAACTCGATGCAGATCTGTGCATGCTCGTGGATTTACTGCATGAGAAAAAAACTGGGGAAAATCAGGACTGGGCCTCCGGGTCGCAGGCCGTTGCGGGCCGCTGGGCCTTCGGGCTGCCAGGCCACTGGGCCGCGGGCCGCGGGTCTGCTTTTAGCAAAACCCCATCAAGGCAAGTAAACAACGATCTAAGCATGATGAATTTTACCGCGTGGGCTTTGTACACTTAAGAACTTCGTACGTTTTTCGCTAATAACAGCAAATAAAAAACTTTTATGAATAAATCTGTCGTCCCGAAATATTTCTTGGCCATTTTAGTCTTGCTTCCTATTGATAGATTCCATGGAACTTGAGATCTCTTCACTCACGGACAAATTTGCATATTCCCTTTTTGAAATATGATCCACAGGCTCAGTTGCACACATGCGAAAATATTTTGCGATGTTTATCTTTCATCTTGATTTTTGGGTTAAAACGTAATATGCACCTATCGCTTTTTTCGTCGGAAATAAGTTCTTTAATAGGTATTTTTTCACTGGAGCTTTTTTGGAAAAGATGATTTATAAAAACTTACTGCGCATTGTGTTTGCTTTCTTGGTTTCTCCAAAATTTTGACTTTTCGTAGGCACGTGTTACACAAGAAGATCATCAGAAAGAAAACAAACTTGTGAAAAGTCCTCTGACACAATATATCAGATTTATGTTTTGTTTCACAAAGCTTCGATTGCGGTTGGCTCCGATGAAATGATCGGAAAGGAACGCTTTTTCGTCTACTTTTCAACTAGGTTATTGGAGAAAGCGTCCCTTACAAATCCAAGCGAAAATGGGCGCGAAATGGCCGCCCAGACCTAGACACCGTAATTGGGGTAATATCTTCATCCTCTTGGTTAGAAAAGTCGTTTTCTGAGTCTGTGTCATATTCGTCTGCATGTGTTCGCACCTCAGCAACTGTCACTTCAACAATACGGTCATCAACAAATGTGATATCTGTCACATCCCCACCTTCCGAAGTAGCTTGAACAGCTCAGCCTTTGTCGCTGCTGAACCCTACTGACTGATCTCCCGAGTTAAAATCGTTACCTAGTCCCGCCAATTAGTCCACTTTGGTTGAATCTTGTTGTTTCGTGTAGACGGCCGGTGGTAGAGCTCCTGCCCTGTCCTCGGTAGTTTCCTCCCGAACTGTCCTCTGCCTCAAGGGACGATACTTTTCCATAAATTCTTTCATAGCACTTTCAATCTCGGGGTCGATCTCTACTGAAGGTAGAGGTCGCATAAAGTTTACATTTGCAAACTACGTGCTGGTCTGAGGGACAAGATAGTAGGATTTTTCATGAGTAAAATACTTGGCTGCCCATTTCGTTACTCTCTTCAACGACTTCTTGGTAATTAATCCAAAGTCTTGGGAATACTGTAGTGCGGTGAAGGTCTCATGCTCAAAATGTGAAACTGCATGTAGATTCTCCACAACTACTCTGAGTAATGTGCTCAATTCAATATCTTGGAGATTATCGTTGTTAATTGAGGCTATGCTGTTGTGCAGGCGGTGCATTCCTTCTTCAAGAAGTTCAAGTGAGACTTGAGTTTTATGAGACAGAGTTCCTTCGGGACCGTTTTTTGGTGTGGTTTCCTTTATACTGTGCCGTTGTCTCACTTCAGAAACGGTCTTTGTGATGTTGACATTTACATTTGATACTTTGTCTACGGCATCTTGAAGAGACAATTGTGCTTTCTCTATGTTTTGGGCTCCGATACTAAAACTGTTATAGAGACCTCCAAGAACGACACAGGACCACTTCTAAGACTTCTAAGAACGACACAGTACCGCTGAGTACGACACAGTACGACACAGTACTACTGAGTCCCGACACTAGTTTAATGCAACCTGTAGCCACATCCGATATAAATAGAGCCTTCTCCATAGAACAGATGCCATGAACTTGCGTAAAAGAACACGTTTCATCCGTTCCTTCACTTGCTTCTTCCTGATCAGAGCCCATTAAGGTTTTAACGTTTTTCTCAGAAGGACTGAAGAACTTTACCTTTAAAGTTCATTTATTTGTTTAAGCAGGTTGATTAATTGGCAGCTGTAATAGCTGATGTGGACCTGCTGTCCTAACCCACCCATCCCACCCCAGGGGAGGACATCCATCACACAGTAATCTCGTGTGTGGGAAATTAACGTCTCCTGCCCCAACCCTGCAGGAGACGGGACCTCCATTTATTCGTCCCTATCCGAGAAGACTAGAATATCTAACCATTTCTTGACGTTATAGGAAGGTAGCAAATTCTTCTCAATTATTTTAAGACCTTGTGTGTCGGTCCGGCCGGGACTCGAACCCTCGACCTCCCGCACTACAGTCCAGCGCTCTATCCATTGAGCTAACCGGGAGGCGGTTCGATGCCCCGAGTCAGTGAACGCTATCCCGTCTTCAAATTCACAGTCTTTTGATTTCTCTACAAGACTCCGAGTATTTCTTTAGAAGTTGGCTAACTTCTAAGCTTGAAAGGTCGCAAACGACGGTAAAGGCCGCCTGCTGCAAAGTAAGCTCTTCGAGAACTTCCATAGATATGATATTCAAAATGCCAGTCGGGTAGGTCACGAGTCTGACTCCGGTACCAGCAATGCCAACTCCATTGTAGTGCCGTAATGTCACTTGTATAATTCCTCTCCGGGCATCGCCTTGCACACAACAGAATGTTTTCACTTGCAGCACAGACTGAGGTTGGCTTTTCTAAAGAAGGGCGAACTGGACAAGCTTCGAGTTTCCGAATTTAGCGGTTTTGAGTTTCCGAATTCATCACTTTTGAAGTTATCAAGGAGGCGATAAGAACAAAATGGTATATCATTGCGATTATTACTGTGAAGCCATGAGGTACGTAACAAATGCTGCATAATGTAACTCGAGCCAGCTAAGAACCTCTCTAAACTCACACAAAACCAGAATATGCCCAGCAGACAAAAATCATGAAATAAGACCAGTCAGTCGCATCACTGCGACTCTAGAAGATTTGACTTTTCACAGTCATATTAATTATGCCATTATAATCTACATAAAACATAATCTACATGAATTAAAGAATGAGAAAACTCTGACAGAGCTTATAAGTCGGCATCCAATGGAGTGGGCGTTTTATAGAAAAGAGTAGGCTATTAACTTATATATATATATATATATATATATATATATATATATATATACCAATACCAAATACCAAACCACTCCAATACAATACCGTTTAATTCGCTTCCTGTTCCAGCCAGCATGGTCGGAAGCTCCAAATTCCATTGCTTGTCCGTAGTTAACGTGAAATTATCGCTCTTGCCGCTTGATTTCGGAGCCATGTGATAAAGTTTCACATCAAAATCTCCGAGGCGATATTAACTGGACAACTCCTTTAGACTAAGGAACGAAGTAAGGTGCTTTTTCAGCGCCAGTACGGTTTTAACATCTTTGATAGGAATGCGGCTTCTGTGACGCTCAAATGCCGTTTCCGACTCAATTCGGCAAAAGCTTACAACAGCTCTTAAAATACCAGCATTCACGGCCATCGCGTAAGTTGAAGATCGAGTTGGGTTCAATGATCATATAACTAATATGTGACACATGACCTTGACGTGGATGGCACATGCGGTAATTATTAACACTTTGGAGTACTCCTATTTATATGTAATAGAAAATGTACTTTAATTGAACAAAATAAATCAACTGTCCTTATTTTACATCCATTTTTTAGGATATTTTGGGCGATCCGGGCTTTTGTCAGTTGTCAGTAAAAGCCCACCACAAATGTCAGTTGTCAGTTAGTTTTTCAGCAATTTGTCAGTTGTCAGTTAAAAAATTTGGCCATTTGTCAGTTGTCAGTTAACCCATCTAGACCCTCTGTTGGGACTCACTCAACGGTGACCACGTTCGTTTAATAGAAGTGATTAGTTAATAGAGGTGAAAATTACAGTGATTTGGGGGAAACAAATTCGGGACTTTGTCAACCGACTGCTTCATACTGTGACGGCTATAACGGTTCGACTGTTCGAGAGCAACAGATTATAAATTTCCAAGAGCACATCTCTTGACCAGAGTAAGTCAAGCAAATGAGTAAAGGGTGAAAGTTTCCAAAGAAACTGTGGTGCTGCGCGTGGGTGGGGGTAACAAGGTAATTTGGTAACAGCAACTAAGTTGAAATTGTAAATTGGCCACCGTAACGAGTTAAATACTGAGCTATTTTAAAAAGCTTTTTAACTCGTTACGGTGGCCAATTTACAATTTCAACTTAGTTGATATAGCCAACTTACTAAGTCAAGAAAAGCCAAATACATCCGGCCAATTATCCTACTGGGATCGCTGGAAATTGTAGTGAGTTACCCACCTTCAGAATCAACATATTTCACGAGTAAATCGCTTACGTAAAATGCTTCAATCGTCAGGGCCGTCCTGTTATAATCTCCAGTATAAAAGGCGTTTTGCGATTCCCAAATGTAAGACCGAGCGTTCTTGCAGAATTCTCCACTGCGTTAAGGAAAATCTCTGCGTTCCGCTAGTTCAGGACTGTATAGGACTGTATCTTTCTGGTTTATCAAGTTTATTTACGATCCGCATACGCCTCTACAATTTCCGTACAATCTACGTTCAGTCGATCTCAATGTCTATTCCGAATGCCCTCAATTACAACATGTTATCTCTATTACCAAACTAATCCTTACCCAGACTAGTCCTTACCCAGACTAATCCAATTAGCCCCTAGCAATTAAACCCACACCCACTATTTGCGGAGCACGTGTCGCATATTTCTGTGTCACAGGATGTTTCAGCGCAAACGTACGCCCTAAATTCCTCTAGATAATTCACTCGCGTGTATAAGCTAACATTCTACCGATTATTTATTTGATCTATTCGTCTTTTTTTTTGTTATTATTGATTGTGTAATAACACGTTTCACAACAAGCGTTTCAAAAACTGTTTTTTTGTAAGATCATGTATTAACAACGAATTTTAGTGAACGGTGAGTTTTGTAAATGAGATCGATGGCGTTGTATATATTTTAACAGTTCAAGCTTTCATTATACTTATAGGACATTATTATTTATTTAGGACTTTATTGCTATCATTATATTATGCTCGCCATTACAAGATATTATTTTATATATCATTTTACTACATTATATTATATTTTATACTATATTTTAAATACACAATTCAGCTCAGTAGCTGCAAGCTTTTTACATATAAACTAGCTATCTATCTAAATAATATTTAATCGAGTGGTTGCAAACGGCGAATCTAACCCAGTTCAATTTAAAAATCCTCAGATTGACGCTGTCACATTGGATTCAATCGAGTAAGTTGGAAAACGGTGGTAATGGACAACGAAGGAGGACTTATGGTATCCGCTATAGTTCTTGGTGTTGTCGCCTTCCTTCTGAACACTAGCCGTGGCTTACAAGCCATGAAGTTAGGCGAAGAATGGTTGATCTTTCTAACCTCTAATGCACGATTAAAAGAATACCACTGGTTTTCCCTGGTTTACCAAGCAACAAATATGCTAATGTTCGATGCCGCATACAAGGTCTCTAATTACACATCTGCAGAAAGGTACGCGAAAGAACTTCTTATCATACATCACGCCTCTGGTGACACAGTTAAGGAAGGGAAACTAAGCTTAGTACTGGGACAGATATATCAGAAACAAAATGAACTTGAAAAGGCTAGAGAATACTATCAAAAGGCAGCTGATATAACAAGGAGTATTGGAGACAAAGAAACAGAGGCGCTTTGTTACATGATGATAGGAAAATTATTTTGTTCCCTTTGTGAATATAATAAGGCTGAGGAGTATTACAAGAAAGCACTGACAATCACTGTGCCAAATGGCGACAGAGATAACGAAGCAACCATTACCGGAAACCTAGGTACAATCGTTCAGTCGCTTGGGGAATACGACAGAGCTGAAGAATATTACAAGAAAGCACTTGCAATGAGACAGGAGATTGGCGATAGAGAGGGAGAAGCAGCTGACTACGGAAACTTAGGAACCTTGTTTAACTCGCTTGGTGAATACAAAAAAGCTCAACAATACACCGAGAAAGCACTAGCAATCAGAAAGGAAATTGGCGACAGAAAAGGAGAAGCAGCTGACTACGGAAACTTAGGAACATTGTTTCACTCGCTTGGTGAATACAAAAAGGCTCAAGAATACACCGAGAAAGCACTAGCGATCAGAAAGGAAATTGGCGACAGAAAAGGAGAAGCAGCTGACTACGGAAACTTAGGAACATTGTTTCACTCGCTTGGTGAATACAAAAAGGCTCAACAATACACCGAGAAAGCACTAGCGATCAGAAAGGAAATTGGCGACAGAAAAGGAGAAGCAGCTGACTACGGAAACTTAGGAACATTGTTTCACTCGCTTGGTGAATACAAAAAGGCTCAAGAATACACCGAGAAAGCACTAGCGATCAGAAAGGAAATCGGCGACAGAAAAGGAGAAGCGGCAGACTACGGAAACTTAGGAACATTGTTTCACTCGCTTGGTGAATACAAAAAGGCTCAAGAATACACCGAGAAACCACTAGCGATCAGAAAGGAAATTGGCGACAGAAAAGGAGAAGCAGCTGACTACGGAAACTTAGGAACATTGTTTCACTCGCTTGGTGAATACAAAAAGGCTCAAAAATACACCGAGAAAGCACTAGCGATCAGAAAGGAAATTGGCGACAGAAATGGAGAAGCAGCTGACTACGGAAGCTTAGGAGCATTGTTTCACTCGCTTGGTGAATACAAAAAGGCTCAAGAATACACCGAGAAAGCACTAGCTATCAGAAAGGAGATTGGCGACAGAAAAGGAGAAGCAGCTGACTACGGAAACTTAGGAACATTGTTTTACTCGCTTGGTGAATACAAAAAGGCTCAAGAATACACCGAGAAAGCACTAGCCATCAGAGAGGAGATTGGCGACAGAAAAGGAGAAGCAGCTGACTACGGAAACTTAGGAACATTGTTTCACTCGCTTGGTCAATACAAAAAGGCTCAAGAATACACCGAGAAAGCACTAGCGATCAGAAAGGAAATTGGCGACAGAAAAGGAGAAGGAGCTGACTACGGAAACTTGGGAACATTGTTTCACTCGCTTGGTGAATACAAAGAGGCTCAAGAACACACCGAGAAGGCACTAGCGATCAGAAAGGAAATTTGCGACAGGAAAGGAGAAGGAGCTGACTACGGAAACTTAGGAACATTGTTTCACTCGCTTGGTGAATACAAAAAGGCTCAAGAATACACCGAGAAAGCACTAGCGATGAGAAAGAAAATTGGCGACAGAGAAGGAGAAGCAGCTGACTACGGAAACTTAGGAGCATTGTTTCACTCGCTTAGTGAATACAAAAAGGCTCAAGAATACACCGAGAAAGCACTAGCGATCAGAAAGGAGACTGGGGACAGAAAAGGAGAAGCAGCTGACTACGGAAACTTAGGAACATTGTTTCACTCGCTTGGTGAATACAAAAAGGCTCAAGAATACATCGACAAAGCACTAGCGATCAGAAAGGAAATTGGCGACAGAGAAGGAGAAGCAGCTGACTACGGAAACTTAGGAACATTGTGTCACTCTCTTGGTGAATACAAAAAGGCTCAAGAATACACCGAGAAAGCACTAGCGATCAGAAAGGAAATTGGCGACAGAAAAGGAGAAGCAGCTGACTACGGAAACTTAGGAACATTGTTTCACTCGCTAGGTGAATACAAAAAGGCTCAAGAATACACCGAGAAAGCACTAGCGATCAGAAAGGAAATCGGCGACAGAAAAGGAGAAGCGGCAGACTACGGAAACTTAGGAACATTGTTTCACTCGCTTGGTGAATACAAAAAGGCTCAAGAATACACCGAGAAAGCACTAGCGATCAGAAAGGAAATTGGCGACAGAAAAGGAGAAGCAGCTGACTACGGAAACTTAGGAACATTGTTTCACTCGCTTGGTCAATACAAAAAGGCTCAACAATACACCGAGAAAGCACTAGCGATCAGAAAGGAAATTGGCGACAGAAATGGAGAAGCAGCTGACTACGGAAACTTAGGAGCATTGTTTCATTCGCTTGGTGAATACAAAAAGGCTCAAGAATACACCGAGAAAGCACTAGCTATCAGAAAGGAGATTGGCGACAGAAAAGGAGAAGCAGCTGACTACGGAAACTTAGGAACATTGTTTTACTCGCTTGGTGAATACAAAAAGGCTCAAGAATACACCGAGAAAGCACTAGCCATCAGAGAGGAGATTGGCGACAGAAAAGGAGAAGCAGCTGACTACGGAAACTTAGGAACATTGTTTCACTCGCTTGGTCAATACAAAAAGGCTCAAGAATACACCGAGAAAGCACTAGCGATCAGAAAGGAAATTGGCGACAGAAAAGGAGAAGGAGCTGACTACGGAAACTTGGGAACATTGTTTCACTCGCTTGGTGAATACAAAGAGGCTCAAGAACACACCGAGAAAGCACTAGCGATCAGAAAGGAAATTTGCGACAGGAAAGGAGAAGGAGCTGACTACGGAAACTTAGGAACATTGTTTCACTCGCTTGGTGAATACAAAAAGGCTCAAGAATACACCGAGAAAGCACTAGCGATGAGAAAGGAAATTGGCGACAGAGAAGGAGAAGCAGCTGACTACGGAAACTTAGGAACATTGTTTCACTCGCTTGGTGAATACAAAAAGGCTCAAGAATACACCGAGAAAGCACTAGCGATCAGAAAGGAGACTGGCGACAGAAAAGGAGAAGCAGCTGACTACGGAAACTTAGGAACATTGTCTCACTCTCTTGGTGAATACAAAAAGGCTCAAGAATACACCGAGAAAGCACTAGCGATCAGAAAGGAGACTGGCGACAGAAAAGGAGAAGCAGCTGACTACGGAAACTTAGGAACATTGTTTCACTCGCTTGGTGAATACAAAAAGGCTCAAGAATACATCGAGAAAGCACTAGCGATCAGAAAGGAAATTGGCGACAGAGAAGGAGAAGCAGCTGACTACAGAAACTTAGGAACATTGTCTCACTCTCTTGGTGAATACAAAAAGGCTCAAGAATACACCGAGAAAGCACTAGCGATCAGAAAGGAAATTGGCGACAGAAAAGGAGAAGCAGCTGACTACGGAAACTTAGGAACATTGTTTCACTCGCTTGGTGAATACAAAAAGGCTCAAGAATACACCGAGAAAGCACTAGCGATCAGAAAGGAAATCGGCGACAGAAAAGGAGAAGCGGCAGACTACGGAAACTTAGGAACATTGTTTCACTCGCTTGGTGAATACAAAAAGGCTCAAGGATACACCGAGAAAGCACTAGCGATCAGAAAGGAAATTGGCGACAGAAAAGGAGAGGCAGCTGACTACGGAAACTTAGGAACATTGTTTCACTCGCTTGGTCAATACAAAAAGGCTCAAGAATACACCGAGAAAGCACTAGCGATCAGAAAGGTAATTGGCGACAGAAATGGAGAAGCAGCTGACTACGGAAACTTAGGAGCATTGTTTCATTCGCTTGGTGAATACAAAAAGGCTCAAGAATACACCGAGAAAGCACTAGCTATCAGAAAGGAGATTGGCGACAGAAAAGGAGAAGCAGCTGACTACGGAAACTTAGGAACATTGTTTTACTCGCTTGGTGAATACAAAAAGGCTCAAGAATACACCGAGAAAGCACTAGCCATCAGAGAGGAGATTGGCGACAGAAAAGGAGAAGCAGCTGACTACGGAAACTTAGGAACATTGTTTCACTCGCTTGGTCAATACAAAAAGGCTCAAGAATACACCGAGAAAGCACTAGCGATCAGAAAGGAAATTGGCGACAGAAAAGGAGAAGGAGCTGACTACGGAAACTTGGGAACATTGTTTCACTCGCTTGGTGAATACAAAGAGGCTCAAGAACACACCGAGAAAGCACTAGCGATCAGAAAGGAAATTTGCGACAGGAAAGGAGAAGGAGCTGACTACGGAAACTTAGGAACATTGTTTCACTCGCTTGGTGAATACAAAAAGGCTCAAGAATACACCGAGAAAGCACTAGCGATGAGAAAGGAAATTGGCGACAGAGAAGGAGAAGCAGCTGACTACGGAAACTTAGGAACATTGTTTCACTCGCTTGGTGAATACAAAAAGGCTCAAGAATACACCGAGAAAGCACTAGCGATCAGAAAGGAGACTGGCGACAGAAAAGGAGAAGCAGCTGACTACGGAAACTTAGGAACATTGTTTCACTCGCTTGGTGAATACAAAAAGGATCAAGAATACATCGAGAAAGCACTAGCGATCAGAAAGGAAATTGGCAACAGAGAAGGAGAAGCAGCTGACTACGGAAACTTAGGAACATTGTCTCACTCTCTTGGTGAATACAAAAAGGCTCAAGAATACACCGAGAAAGCACTAGCGATCAGAAAGGAAATTGGCGACAGAAAAGGAGAAGCAGCTGACTACGGAAACTTAGGAACATTGTCTCACTCTCTTGGTGAATACAAAAAGGCTCAAGAATACACCGAGAAAGCACTAGCGATCAGAAAGGAAATTGGCGACAGAGAAGGAGAAGCAGCTGACTACGGAAACTTAGGAACATTGTTTCACTCGCTTGGTGAATACAAAAAGGCTCAAGAATACACCGAGAAAGCACTAGCGATCAGAAAGGAGATTGGCGACAGAAAAGGAGAAGCAGCTGACTACGGAAACTTAGGAACATTGTTTCACTCGCTTGGTGAGTACAAAAAGGCTCAAGAATACACCGAGAAAGCACTAGCGATCAGAAAGGAAATTGGCGACAGAGAAGGAGAAGCAGCTGACTACGGAAACTTAGGAACATTGTTTCACTCGCTTGGTCAATACAAAAAGGCTCAAGAATACACCGAGAAAGCACTAGCGATCAGAAAGGAAATTGGCGACAGAAAAGGAGAAGGAGCTGACTACGGAAACTTGGGAACATTGTTTCACTCGCTTGGTGAATACAAAGAGGCTCAAGAACACACCGAGAAAGCACTAGGGATCAGAAAGGAAATTTGCGACAGGAAAGGAGAAGGAGCTAACTACGGAAACTTAGGAACATTGTTTCACTCGCTTGGTGAATACAAAAAGGCTCAAGAATACACCGAGAAAGCACTAGCGATCAGAAAGGAAATTGGCGACAGAGAAGGAGAAGCAGCTGACTACGGAAACTTAGGAACATTGTTTCACTCGCTTGGTCAATACAAAAAGGCTCAAGAATACACCGAGAAAGCACTAGCGATCAGAAAGGAGATTGGCGACAGAAAAGGAGAAGCAGCTGACTACGGAAACTTAGGAACATTGTTTCACTCGCTTGGTGAATACAAAAAGGCTCAAGAATACATCGAGAAAGCACTAGCGATCAGAAAGGAAATTGGCGACAGAGAAGGAGAAGCAGCTGACTACGGAAACTTAGGAACATTGTCTCACTCTCTTGGTGAATACAGAAAGGCTCAAGAATACACCGAGAAAGCACTAGCGATCAGAAAGGAAATTGGCGACAAAAAAGGAGAAGCAGCTGACTACGGAAACTTAGGAACATTGTTTCACTCGCTTGGTGAATACAAAAAGGCTCAAGAATACACCGAGAGAGCACTAGCGATCAGAAGGAACATTGGCGACAGAAAAGGAGAAGCAGCTGACTACGGAAACTTAGGAACATTGTTTCACTCGCTTGGTGAATACAAAAAGGCTCAAGAATACACCGAGAAAGCACTAGCGATCAGAAAGGAGATTGGTGATAGAAAAGGAGAAGCGGCAGACTACGGAAACTTGGGAACATTGTTTCACTCGCTTGGTGAATACAAAAAGGCTCAAGAATACACCGAGAAAGCACTAGAAATCGGAAAGGATATTGGTGACAGAGAAGGAGAAGCAGCTGACTACGGAAACTTAGGAACATTGTTTCACTCGCTTGGTGAATACAAGAAGGCTCAAGAATACACCGAGAAAGCACTAGAAATCAGAAAGGGAATTGGTGACAGAAAAGGAGAAGCAGCTGACTACGGAAACTTAGGAACATTGTTTCACTCGCTTGGTGAATACAAAAAGGCTCAAGAATACACCGAGAAAGCACTAGAGATCAGAAAGGAGATTGGCGACAGAAAAGGAGAAGGAGCTGACAATGGAAACTTAGGAACATTGTTTCACTCGCTTGGTGAATACAAAAAGGCTCAAGAATACATCGAGAAAGCACTAGCGATCAGAAAGGAAATTGGCGACAGAGAAGGAGAAGCAGCTGACTACGGAAACTTAGGAACATTGTCTCACTCTCTTGGTGAATACAAAAAGGCTCAAGAATACACCGAGAAAGCACTAGCGATCAGAAAGGAAATTGGCGACAGAAAAGGAGAAGCAGCTGACTACGGAAACTTAGGAACATTGTTTCACTCACTTGGTGAATGCAAAAAGGCTCAAGAATACACCGAGAGAGCACTAGCGATCAGAAGGAACATTGGCGACAGAAAAGGAGAAGCAGCTGACTACGGAAACTTAGGAACATTGTTTCACTTGCTTGGTGAATACAAAAAGGCTCAAGAATACACCGAGAAAGCACTAGCGATCAGAAAGGAGATTGGTGATAGAAAAGGAGAAGCGGCAGACTACGGAAACTTGGGAACATTGTTTCACTCGCGTGGTGAATACAAAAAGGCTCAAGAATACACCGAGAAAGCACTAGAAATCAGAAAGGATATTGGTGACAGAGAAGGAGAAGCAGCTGACTACGGAAACTTAGGAACATTGTTTCACTCGCTTGGTGAATACAAGAAGGCTCAAGAATACATCGAGAAAGCACTAGAAATTAGAAAGGAAATTGGCGACAGAGAAGGAGAAGCAGCTGACTACGGAAACTTAGGAACATTGTTTCACTCGCTTGGTGAATACAAAAAGGCTCAAGAATACATCGAGAAAGCACTAGAAATCAGAAAGGGAATTGGTGACAGAAAAGGAGAAGCAGCTGACTATGGAAACTTAGGAACATTGTTTCACTCGCTTGGTGAATACAAAAAGACTCAAGAATACACCGAAAAAGCACTAGCGATCAGAAAGGAAATTGGCGACAGAAAAGGAGAAGCAGCTGACTACGGAAACTTAGGAACATTGTTTCACTCGCTTGGTGAATACAAAAAGGCTCAAGAATACACCGAGAAAGCACTTTTAATCAGAGATGAAATTGGTGACAGAGAAGGAGAAGCAGCTGACTACGGAAACTTAGGAGCATTGTTTCATTCTCTCGGTGAATACGGAAAGGCTAAAGCATACATGGAGAACGCACTTTCGATTAGAAAGGAAACTGGCAACAGAAAGGGAGAAGCAGCTGACTACGGAAACTTAGGAGCATTGTTTTATTCTTTCGGTGAATACACAAAGGCTAAAGATTTTACTGAGAAAGGGCTGGTAATCACAAAGGAAATTGGTGACAAAAAGGGAGAAGCAGGTTTAAACGGAAACTTAGGAACATTGTTTCATTCCTTAGGTGAACTTGAGAAAGCCGAATTGTATTTTTGCGAGGCTTTCTTAAAGTGCAAAGGCATTGGAGATAGTATGACCGAGTTTAAAGTTGTTTGCGGTCTAGCAGTTTTGAAGTTAGCTCAGTTTAATCTCGAAGAAGCTTTTTCGTATCTTTTTCAATCTATTGCAAAATTTGAAAAATTGCGAAACTTTGTAAAAGGCAACGACTACTTCCAAATATCTTTGTTGGAGAAGCATGGCGTCTTTCCCTATGACACGCTCATTAAATTGCTCTCTGTTAGCGGAAATTTTACAGATGCTCTTTACGTTGAAGAACTTAGACGAGCAAGAGCTCTAGCGGACTTGATGACATCTCAATATTCTGCCAAACAGTTGCAGTTTTCAGGCGATCCGCGATCATGGTGTGGAATCCATGATATTATAAAAGGAGAAGCCAGCTGTAATTGTCTTTACCTTTCGGTTGATGATGAAGATGCACGGATTTGGATTCTGAAAACAAGCGGAGAGATTCATTTCCGAAGAAAGAGATTGGATTCAGATCGTTTTGGAAATGCCGGGTCAGTTCCTGACCTGAAAGTGTTTTTTTCGGAAAGTTTCCTCCACTTTGGCATTCTACCTAGAGATGTTTGCGAAGATCGCTCTTTAAATGACGAACGTGTTTTAACATCATCTGATGATGTCAACCGATCGTCTTTAACACACAATAATATGAAAAAAAATCTTCGTTTCTGCTATGAAATAATCGTCGCTCCCGTGGCCGATTTATTGAACGAGCCTGAAATTATCATTGTCCCTGATAGCTGCATGTACCAAGTGCCATTTGCAGCCTTAATTGACGAAGGAGGAAGATATTTGTCTGAAAAATTCAGGATCCGTATTGCTCCTTCTCTGACCACCCTCAAACTTATTAAGGACAGTCCTCCTAACTACCACAGTCAGAGTGGGGCTCTCATAGTGGGTGAACCTGAGGTGAGCGAAGTGATTTACAAGGGGCAACCGATTATCCTCCAGCCATTACCAGGTGCAAGAAGAGAA
This sequence comes from Stylophora pistillata, assembly GCF_964205215.1. NCBI lineage: Eukaryota > Metazoa > Cnidaria > Anthozoa > Scleractinia > Pocilloporidae > Stylophora > Stylophora pistillata. Next base: position 10,229,830 of record NC_142522.1, on the reverse strand, counting down.
GCTGAGATGATTGGAAAAATGCTTGGCGTCCCCCCATTGTTAGGGAGATATGCAACAAAAGAGGCGGTTATTGAACAGATGAAGTCAGTTGCGCTGATACATTTTGCTGCTCACGGATATGCCGAGAGAGGTGAAATCGCGCTTTGCCCTGTTCGTACTACTAATGATATTCCACAAGAAGAAGAATACCTCTTGACGATGGCTGACGTGTCAAAAGTTCAACTTCGAGCTAAACTGGTTGTTCTAAGTTGCTGTCACAGTGGACGCGGAGAGACTAAAGTCGAAGGAGTCATTGGAATCGCTCGGGCGTTCTTAGGATCCGGTGCTCGCTCGGTGTTAGTAGCGCGGTGGGCCTTGAACGACGAATCGACAGAACAGTTCATGAATAATTTCTACGAACTCTTGTTTCGTGGTGAGAGTGCCAGTGAGTCTCTTCACGAGGTCCGAAAGTGGATGAGAAATAACGGCTTTCCTGAAGTGGAGAAATGGGCTCCGTTCATGCTGATTGGAGATAATGTCACATTAAGGTAGGTTTTTAAGGAAATGAGTCAAGTTTGTATTTAAAAAAACCTCAATGAAAATGACACTTAGGATGGGAATCTTCTAAGGCCTAAATGCACTGTTTATAACATGTCAGAAGGAAACAGAATTTAAGTGTGAAATCACCTACCTTGGAAGAAGTCAGGAGGACTCACCGCGGCGTTTTTTCTTTTTCTTATTGTACTTTTCCATCGAGTGTGAGGAGTGTAAAGGGAGACATTGAAGTGCATTTTCTTAAGTTCGGAGGATTTGAAAAAGCCACAAGGACACAAAAGCAAAACTCAGTGGTCCTCTCACGCATCTAACCTCGTTTATTTCATGCAAAGAATGTGAGCTGGTTACGGTAAAGAGAGGATTTGTGATGTATCCCATATAGTTCCGCCATGTATTCTATTATTGTTGAAAAGACGAACGAGACAATATGAAGACTGACTTAATAACGACAGGCAATGAGTTACTGATAGGCATTAACTTCAAGGCGAGCTTCTCCATGTAAATTATCTCAAATTCTGCGTGGAAACTCCTCGCCAAAGGCATCTACAGTATCCGAACTTAACAGCGACTGAACCTGTCAGTCGTAGCAGCATAAATTTTTTGAACAAACTTATTGAATTAAACAATTAATTTACTGAGGAAGTAATTCAAGATTAAGACGTACCTTTACTCAAGTTGTAAATATTATCTTACAGGAAAGAAGACATAACCTCCAACGCTCACAACTGATTTGCAAATCCTGTTTCCGGGACAAAGCTGACTCTCAGTCAAGACCCTAATCTTTGCCTCTACCGTATGAAACGGAACATTTCGTGTGATATAACAGAATGATTTTTTCAGTTAAGCAGTTATAAAATAGAATTTTGGGCTTTCTCCTTAGCAGATGGGCACGCCTTGTCATTTAGATGTCTGGAGTAATCTTCGCGAGAGGACCTTCATTGTAGATATATACAGCCAAGGAAAGAATTAACATTTGAATAATCTAAAAAGGTTTTCATTATGATTTATGAGCCAGATAACCTTCTTTAGCCTTTCTTTTAAAGAAAACAGTTGTTCATATAGATATTTAGTGTAATGAAATTTTTTTGGAGGTTTTACAAGATATATTTTCATTTTATAAAGAAGAGGCCTTGAAAGACTGGAACGAACTTTGGGATTAACTCTTCGAAAAGGTATCGTTCATTTATTCAGCAAGTCATTGTAGACTTTTTAGAATACTTCAGAAGTTAACCTCATCTAAATATCAACCTTGGGGCCAAAAATGTAATTTTTGTCCATCCAACTGCCATTTTTTTTTTTTGGACCGTACTCAGTCAAATTTGAGTTTGCAGTATCTCGAATGAAAGATAGTCATTGTAGACCCCTTTGTAGGAGTAGTTACAAGAGGGGAGCTGATCCCAGTCGTATATATCAAATAAGGGGGACAGAAATTCAATTAGAATGTTCCATCATCAAATTCAAATTTTGTTCAACAGGTCACTGGACTATTCTTGTAATCGGTTAGATTTGAATTTCCGGCATCTTGTGTAGAAGATAGTCATTGTAAGACCTTTTTAACTCGTGAATTGCGCGTGCGCAAGAGCGAGTTGTAGGTATGATGTGATGAATGGCGCTCGCTCGCTCGCTCAATTGGTCGATTCCTGTAAACTTTTTTCTATTTTAGGCTTTTGAATGCATTTTATAGTTTTTGGCGAGTGATAAACAAACGAAATGGCGACCTTTGTTGCTAAGAATAGTGTTGGGGTGAAAAAGAAGCCAATGATAATCTTGAAAGAGTAAAAAAGTGTACGTTTTTCATTAGTGAATGAATTAAAGTTTGCTCAATCTCAGAATACAGTTTTATCTCTTGGAGCCTATATTTCATTTATGGCATCAATACTTCTATTTTTAAATGTACACATCCAGGAAAATGATTATTGTGTCCGAAAAAAAAAAAAGAAAAAAGAGATGAAAAGGTAAGACAAACTCAGAATATACATGAGAACGTCGCATTTGAACCACCGACGTCGCTACCCTGAGAATGTCAGCTACCGCATTGCTCTTTACCATAAGACCACCGAAACACCTTGTTACCCTGGGGCGAAACTTTATCTAGATATAAATTTTACATTTAAAACGCTAATCTTCTGGGAATTTCAACCGCGGGCTCAAACGACTCGAGTCGCTGCTCGCCATAGTTAGTCCCCTCTACTAACTATGAAGTAACGAAATGTGAAGTTGAGCGTGATGAATACTGTGACATTCAAAGTTTATCAGAACTTTTTAAGAATATACACAGCATTTTAGGTTTTAAAAACATGCATGTTCGACAGTTCTTCTGTCATCTTCAGTACTAGTTCTTATTCACATAAAGTACAAAGTTGAATTTACAGCGTACACAGAATGCTTATTGCACATAACGGTAAAAGAAACACGAGAATGTAAACAATTACAGAGAAAGTTTTAAATTGACACGATAACATAGATGATTCAGAGTGGGCTGTTTCCACTGAATGTGAATGGCTTTTTTTATTTTACATTGGAAGAGGGTGGAAACGTGATCCAAGACGCTGAAACAATCATTAGAACATAAACCGGTGCATTGCTGAGAATTTTCGCGTAAAGGTCTGAAGATGTGAGACGACCAAGTGCTCACACAGGGGACCCACACAAGCGGCCGTGTCTGGTCGTTTGTTCGAAATATAAAGAAATGTATGGGAGAATATTGAAGAGTCGTAATTTTGTAAACTTATATCAAGAAATGTCTATGTTAAGGCTCAAAATAAATGTAAACCTACCTCACTTGCTGTCTATTGTCGTTTCTGTGGTTCTAAGTGGCGAATTTGAGCGATTTGGTAGAATTTGCGTTGACTGTTACATATATTTTATTAACCAAGCGCGAGGGCCTTACTGGGAGAATATCGGCCCGAGGTCTTGACGGTACGGACCTCGCTGCGCTCGGTCCGTACAAAAAGGTTTGAGAGCCAATATTCTTCTAGTACGGTCCCGACCAAGCTTGGTTAATAAGAGATTTATTATACGACTGAAGTTCAAAGGGAGACAAGTGCGGCATCATTCGGGACCATTCGGGACAGTGCCCGGTCCAATACTGAGAGAATATTGACCGGCAATAGAGCATTTTGATTGGTTGATTTTAGTTATTGGCCCTCTGACTGCCCGAGTCGTGTAATAATATACTGTATACTTTACTGTATAAGAAGGAGACAGTAAAGTAACAGTGAACGCAAAATCTACCAAATCGCTCAAATTCGCCATTTAGAACTACAGAAACGACAATACACTGCAAGTGAGGTAGGTTTACATTTAATTTGAGCCTTAACATAGACATTCCTTGTAGCGAAAAGCGATACTCAAGTGAACGGAAGTGTTGGGAGGACGAAAACGAGACAAACCTGGAAGTCTGGGTATGAGACTCCAATTAAGACGGCCATTTTTTAATTAAATCGTTTTGACTCCGTTCCTAGCTTTGGGAGGTTGTAGCGGTAGCTAACTCAAAGAAAAACAGAAACATTAAAGCTTATAATGTTAACTTTATCTCAATGGCCAGGAGTACTGACTTTTGTTTCAAAACAACGTATGTGAGTATGTTTTTGCGCTTCAGATCGATCGTATGTTGCTTTCAATGTTTTGTACATGGTTCATCGCCCTTTGGAAAATTAGTTTCCCACGAAACCCCCCTACCCCTCAGAAATTACTGCCCTTGAACCCCCCTCCCCCTCAGAACTTCCAATGATCTTCCGTGGGGGGTATGGATATTTTCTGGAACCACACAATTGGTTTTGTTTCGGAGAGTTTTTGACTGGAGGAACTTGTAAAGCGCTGTGTGGTTTCTATTTGGGCAGGTGATAATTTGATCTAAAAGCCTGTACATAACATGTAAATGACATTTAGCCCTTTAAGCTCTAAGATTGATTGGCTTTTAATTTCCCCTTACAGTATCACCTTTCCCCAGTAAAGGTCATGAGAAGAAGAAAAATGATCACTAATTGAGATGCTCTTGATTGTCAAACAAATTCTCTCTGATAGCAACAGAGGAAATGTGTAGAGAACAGTTGGTAGAATGTTATGAAAATCAATGTAAGGGTTTAAATGGTTAAGCCTCTGTAAATACGACTATATATGTGCAACAAAGTGGTTCAGTTTTCTCATCATCTCATCTATTTCTCATCTTAGATTTTGTCTTAACTTGCTCCTGTGAGAGGTTGGCCCTTCCCCATTTATTGAAAGAGAGTCTATTAGTTGTTGTCTTGTTTAGTATGGTTTGTGACAAGTTCATACATGTAGTTCAGCTGGTTGATGGTGAGGATAGTTTTTCCCCTATCTGAAACTGCCCTGTAGGTCTGACTGAAAAACTCCCCAAGTTTCTTTATTGTGTCTAACAAACACTTGCTTCCCTCATTCTAATTGAAGCTAATTGTTTTTGTTTCAGGGAGCAGAGTACATAAGAAATGTGCACAGCTTATTGTGGTTTCTATTTGTGTTACTAGTAGGTGAGGAAAAAGCATGAACATTACACTTGAATGATATTTTAGACTGCTGTAAATAATGCTCTCTCTGCTTACAACACAATGGTTAAGTCAATTGTGATCTTAGATTTTCTCTTAATTTGTGCCTCTGAGAGGCTATCCATGAAGTTTACAAGTTGTTGCATTACTTGGTATGGTTCATGATGAGTTCATAGTTCAGCTGATTGATGGTGACGATAAACTTCGCCCCTATCTGAAACCACCTTAGTGGTATTACTGAAAAAGTCAGAATTCCTTTCTCTGTGTCTAACAATGAGTTACTAATGTCTTACATGTAGGTACGTTGTCAAGACCTAACCGAGCAGGCTTTTCTGAGGTGAGTGTGTGATGAACTTGGTGGCAACGTTTTTGTTGTTGAGTTTGGTGCAAGTGATGACCTCCAGAATAGGGACATAATAAAGTCACCCAGTGACTTGATTAGAAAATCTGGTTTTACCTGATGCACCTCTTGTAATTTGTATCCTGTTTTCAAATTGTTTTGTACATCTTATGATATTGAAACTTGAAATCTCTTTAATTTGTGGCTTCAATAGTACCCTATTTTTTTAACCACTCATTTTTCTTTCTTGTTTTAACTATTATTTTATATCTGTTTTCATGGAAGATTAGAATACTAGCAGGAGAGGTTCAGTGACCAGAACATAACGAGGCTGAGCCACTTAAGTGGTAATATAAGTGTAAATTTTATTACAGATTCCTTGTTCATGACTGGCATGCATAAAAATTTGACTCAAAAAAAAATACTGATTCTGTGAGGTACTTGTGTTAGCATAATGTATGGTTTATTACAGAATTTTGTTTCCCAATTATGGATGGGGCCAATTATGCATTATTTATTTGCTACTCTTGAACATAACTGATGATAAATATCACCAAAATAACTGAGGCCACTTTGTAGACTGAGACTGTTTCAGACATGTTCTATAGGCGTGCAGGTGAAAATAAACCAATTGATGGAAGCTTTGACAAGAACAGATTAGAGTTCTTGGGTTTGACGATAGATCTTACTTTTGTTACTCTTCCCTAGTTTTATCCTTTCAAATGGTCTTGTTTGAGTATTATAATACAGTCTTCCTGTAGGCATTAGATCTGCTTGCACCAAAAGTGATTTAAACGGAAACTTAAGACATTTTTATTCAGCAAGGCATTTTGTTAGTACAATTAGTTTATATTTAGATTTTCATTTAGTTTCTTTTTCTGAAAATTACTTTTCTTATCCTCAATTGTAATTGTACAGTTTTCTTCTTTGATTTCATAGTGATTGTAAATGGTTCTTATTTAATTTGTATTTATTGTAGTGTTTATAATGTGCATTTGATTATTGTCTTAAAGAAAATGTGCAATATAAATATTGTATATTATTATAATGGTTTATACATATTAAGTTTGTGATGCCTTTCTATATACTGAAGCGATAGTATGGGGGTGAATAACGAGGAATAAAAATTTAGGAGACTTCAGTAGTTGTCTCTCATAGCATAGAGCTCTATTGTAAAGTTGGCTTTACAAAGTTCAAAAAAAAAAATGTGAAATTATTTTCAATTGTTTTTCTAGGTCCAACAAGTTACTTAGCTTGAATTTGTTGTGGAAATATTGAAAAAGATGGAAAATTAATTTTTTCAGAATGACAAGGTGAGAAATTTAAGTAAATGATTATTTTTGCACCATTGTCAACCAATGCTTGATTGTTAACATTGGAAAACAACATTGGAAAAGGTTGTGGATCAATGGTGTTTATATTAGTCAGAAAGATTGTACCTCATGTTTACCACAGTTGAAAGGCAGTGATGACTATGTATATTCAGTCATAATCCACTGATGTTTACTTCTGAAGACTACTTTGATACTGTGGCTTTCATCTAATAAAATCAAAGTTCCTAACTCTGTTAACACCAAAATCTTACTCCCCCACTCATAATCTTCTTTAACTTCTCTCCTAGGTGTCTTCTAAAAAACCATGGACACAAAAGCTGTGTAACTTCAATGAATGTCTTCCAATTAGACTTTGGATGTGATTTCTACTTACTTGGTATACTGAAAAATTCGCAGTAATGATGAAATGTTCCAAAAAGTCTTTGTATGGTTTACTACTTGTGTATTGTTGACAGTAGTGTACAGTCCTGTCTGTATTACAACTGTTCTGATTTTCCATTGTCCCAACTTTTACATCTGTTGTCAAAAGGACAAGAAAGCAAGAGCTTCCAGCATACTGGGGTCATTAGTGATACAGTTCAAGCGGGCACTAATTCCAGAACCAGAATTTATTTTTATTAGCTTCAACATTTACCACTTGACAATGCAAGCGGATTAATAATCTACTAACCATGAAAGAATGACACAGATACAAAAATTTTCTAAATTACACAGTTCTTAGAATTGCTGTTTTTAAAAATATATAGCATTGTATTGATCAATGCATTACACTCAAGACAGTGAGAAATATGTTGCATCAAAAAGGATACATTTACCTGTACAATAAAGATCTCTGTTTGAGTTACTTTCAGTCTAAAGTAATTAATTTTATCACCAGCATTACCACTTATAACAGAAAAATAATTCTTTTGATCATGAAACTTGACACACCAAAGCTATGGAGTGTCAAAGTCTGATCAAAGATTCTCAACCAAAGTCTATGTGGTTGGCTATTGAAAAGTCGAAATTTGAAGTGATGTGGCTTTTGGCTGGTTATTAAATAGCACCACCTTGCAAATATAGTCCTGACAAATGTTAAATATTCACCCCAATGATACTCTGGCTGAAAATATTAGAAACATATAACCCAGATGTTGTGGTGATCAATAGTACCATGTTCTGTTAACTTTTTTTTTCCTTTTTGATTTTGTTGCATGCAGGTTCATTTGTTTTTGTTTTTGCCTTGTTTAGCATTTTGTATCTTTCGTTTTTGTTTGGTTGTTTTTTCCCCTTTTACTTTTTTTGGTTTTTATTATTATGAAGTGTAAAACTTTAATACAAAAGATCCTAAAAGGAGAAAATCAATATTGAGCGTGTCTCTTTAAAAAGGATTGGAATAAAAGCAGCATGATATCATACAGGGCAATGCTGTATAAAACAACATTGCCATCAGCAAGTTAGAGTGCGACTCTTTGACTTGTCTTTTAAAGTTGAGAATGTGATAATTCTAAAGGTTTGTCTGTAACTTTACGTTGTTGTTGAAATGTTATCCACTGTGACTTTGAGCATTCATGAAAATTAATCACTTCATTTTCTGTGTCTTTCACCATACTGGGATACAAGAAGCCTCTGTGCAAAAGTTATATGTTGCAGTTTCATAAGCCCTGGTTATTACTATGACCTGCTTGTTATGTTTCCCTTGCACATACTGCAACAGACTAGGTTAGATTATTTACTGAATATTAATAATATATATCGATTTCTATCGCGCATTTCCATGTAAATGCTCTAATGTGCTTTACAGCACTGTGCGGGGGACTTTTCCAGACCGCCGGCAGCAGTTTACAATTAATAAAAGAGAAATTTTATACAGATGCCTCCTCCCCCCATTCCCAGTAAACAAGCCAGACCACATCACAGTAATCTTGTGATGTGAGTTCTTTAATGTCCCCTGCCGAAATTAACTAATTGATAGGTGCAGGAGATGTCCTTTCCGAGAAGATGAAGCAATGTGAGTGAAGTGTCTTGCTTAAGGACACAACGTCAAGCCCCAGCTATGACTTGAACCCAGGCCATCTGACCCAGAGTCCAGCGCACTGACCACTGGACTACTCGCGCCTCACCCTACTACTGTAATAATTCTGTACAATTTTTTTTCCTTGGCAGCCAATAGATCAAAATGCATCAGGCTAGCTAGCTAGTTGCTTACTGATTTGCTGTTACAAGGTTGCTGCATAATTTTCCCTCGTTGTACAGTTCGTAGATCCCACGGCCAGTTGCAAATATCGTTGGCCACGTCATACCTGTTACAAGCAGCAAGAGCTTCTACAAAGTCTTCCATTGAGGGCACTTTTGAAAAGGTGCACAGAGTAGCAATGAGACTAACTGTTGGACTTCTTCCTGCTTTGTAGTCAATTTCTATCAGGTCCAAGTCTTGCTCTGAAACTTTCAAGACTTGCCCAACGGAACGCCAGTTTTTTTTTGTTGGTGTCTCTAGGGGATCCAGCATCCTCTGCACATAGTGCAACAGTATTTGATATTCATGGTTGCACAGCTGTGGCATTTCAGAGACTTTACAATCTAAGAGTTCAATGGAAAACAGTCTTAGTAAGAGTACTGGTAATTGAGCTAGTGTGGTTGTAACATAAAATTTCCTATTTTGTAGTACTAGTAGAATGTATTATTAAGAATACAATCTTTGCAGGGAAGGAAACTTAATCTGGGTAGTCTTGGAACAATACAGGGTATGAGTTTACTTGATGATGATTTTGATGATGATTTATTTAACTCAGCTCGGTTTTACAAGATATATAGGTTAAATTTACATAGCAACAGTACAGCAAAGGAATAAGGAGAAAAAATTTAGCAATAGAGTAGGTAGCTGGTTAGGATCATCCAAATAGCAAAGGCTAATCTAGTGGATGACCCTAATTATAAGATATAGTTAATTACTAAGGGAAAAATGAAGAATAATTTTTTTTTCTTTATTAAAAAATTTCCCACACACGAGATTACTGTGTGATGGATGTCCTCCCCTGGGGTGGGATGGATGGGTTAGGACAGCAGGTCCACATCAGCTATTACAGCTGCCAATTAATCAACCTGCTTAAACAAATAAATGAACTTCAACTATTACTTCATGCACTAAAGTAGATAATTCAAAAGAGTAACAATTAAGTATAGAGTTCTTCAGGGTTTTGCAAAATATTCTAAGAGAATTTGAATTAATTATACTTGTAGGTAAGGAATTCCAAAGGCGAGGGCCAGTGAATTTTAGGGACTCGGTAGGCCATATTGAGTAGTAATAACTGAGGCTACATAAAGATTTCTGTTACATGATTGCCTCGTTGAGTAGGAATGAACAGAAGATGTAAATTTGAAATATTTATTGAAACAAGGGGGTAACAGTCTATGTGACCACTGATAAACAAAACAGAGGATCTGTAATTCAATAACATCATTGAGCTTAAGAAGATTGAGGGATTTAAACAGAGGCTCAGAATGGACTTTTGGTTCAGAGAAAAATATTATTCTTATTGTTTTTTTTTTCGGATAATAAATGATTGTGTTAGAAAGGAGGGAAAGGTTAGACCCCAGACATGGATGCCATAAGTGAGGAATGGATAGATAAGGGAGTAATAAAGCATGACAAGACTATCTTTGTTGACAAAGTGTCTCACTTTAGACAAGATACCTACAGTTTTGGATAGTTTCAAACAAAGCTCATTAATATGACTTTCCATGTTAAGTGAGAATCAAATGTTATGCCAAGGTACTTATAAGTGGTGAAGGCACAAATGAGAAGGCAATGATTGTGAAGGCACAAATGAATTCAATAATGTTACTTGGAAATTTTACAGTGGGAGTGATCACCCATTCTGTACCCAGCTAAAATGGTTCCTTGCTAAAAAAAAAAGTGTCAAATGGAAGAGAGAGGTTACTGTGCTAATTTATCAGGGAAAGAGATGGTTGTGGTCCTTCAGATCAGATTGAAAAAGAAATAATTTTGGACATAGGATGGTCATTTTATAATCACTACTTGCTTAGTCTTAACTGTGTATATCTGTATGAAACCTCACATAATCATGATAGTGAAACTTTTTAAATGATAAGAATTGATCAAATGTTGCTTCAAATTTTAATAAGTTTCAATTTGTTTAAGAAAATCCAGATGAACTTGACTCTTTGACCTAATACATCAGAGAGGAATATTATTGGACCAGCAGACTCAATTTACTCAAAGGACCTATAAATATAGTACAACAAATCCTTAGGCAATAATAGATATAGAAATACCGTCAGGATGTGATTGTTTCCAACAGTAGCAGAAAAATGCTGCCAAAACAAAAACCAGAGTCGTAGCCACAATGGTAATCAAGGCTATAGATGTAGCCGACACTTTTTCCCCTTCTTCTTGTGTTGACCTCTTGTATATAACTGCCTTTGTTGTTGCTGGAAGCGAATGTTTTTTTTCGGATTTGAGTACAGGCTTCTTAGTGTCTTTCGTTGATGCTGTACCACTTAAATCCAAGTTAAAGTCATCGACAGGGGGATAAACTAAAGAATTGGGTGTGGTTACGTCATAAGTCGCTGTTGTTTTTGTAGCATTTTCCGCAGTCTCCCTTATTTCCTTGCAGAGGCTATTCTGATGGGTCTCGAGGCACTGCCATTCCCTACCCATTCCAATGTCTTTACAGTTTTTCAGTCTGGCAGATTCATGAACGGTGGGACAGCAAAAATAGCATTCCTGGCAAAAACCATTGTGGTCCAGAAAATGTCTTTCAGGGCATTTGTTGCCACATTTGCGGTTTTGATCAGGGGTGCACTGCCGAATAATATTCTTTAATCCACAGTCATGACACGATCTGCAACTCTCAATGCTATCATGTTTGTCAGAGAAAGTCTCATTCTCTATGCAAGGTTCACATTTAATGGTGGTGTAATTTGAAATTTTTGTACCGCATAGCGGTGTGAGTCCCGTTCCTGCTGGGCACTTGGGACATGCTATGCACTCCGTTTGAGCCCCTGGAGTATCGGGAAAGTATCGTAAGAAATTTCCCAACTGGGAACATCTTGCCGGCTTTCCTGACGCTAACTGTGACCACAATGCTAATAACAGGATCAGCTAAGACAGGAGCCGAGAGAGAAAAATATCAGCTCTTTGCCGTTTTTGAAATATATCATGTCATTGACTACATCGTTGTGAAAATATACGGATCATTTAAGACCTTCCCCAGTTTTGTTTGTTTGTTTGTTTTCTTCGTTTATACCGGTCGGTGGAAATCTATCGACGCGGCCGAAAAAAGGGCGCTATAACCAAGTTTGAGTGCGTTTGTCAAACACCGGAAAAATTCAGTAATAGCGCACAAGGTCGCTAAAAATCTTCGTTAGGGAATGTTTGTGCCCCGAAGGCCCTCATCACCATAAAACATACGTCTTATGTGAAGACTCATTGCAGGGGCTATTTTTTGGTCAGTTTTTCACCACATAGCTCTTGACAGTAGTGTAGACGGATTCTATGTCAAATCGTGATGCATGTCAAGTTACTTAGATTTTAGCTTGGGCATAAGGGTTTGCCTGACAAATACGGCGCATCAGACGTGAGCAGGTGAAATACGTAAATTTAATTACTTATGTCAGAAGCCAACAACCGAATAACCTCTTAGATAAAAAGGCTGTGTATATTCTAAATGTTCCATTTCCATTCCCATTGAGAAACAACTCGAATCAAATCAGTTTCGTCAATGGTTGTCGTGGAAAACGTTTTCGGTCAGTGGACATGTATTCACGAATGAAAGCTTACGCACAGGTATCTTCAACTATTCACCTTAATAGCGCCTTTCATACCGTGCGTGTCACCATCATTGAGTTTGCATCTTATGTTAACCTGTGGTAATAGATAAAATGAACATTCACGCTTAACTTGATCTTGCCGAAAGTATACCAGAATACGGTAAAAAAAAACTGCTGATCGAGCAAGTGTAAAATAAGTGCGAATCATCAGTTTCTGCTTGCCTACCGTTTGTGCTCTTCCGCTCTCGATGCTGAAAACTATGGATTTTTTTCGGTCAGAAAACACAAATTTCCGTGGATGGGAAGCTGTTATAATTATAAAGCCTTTCTTTAGCCCTAATGAACGGTCTTAATGGCAGAAACAATTATTAGTCTACAGAAGTCGAGAAAGTTCATTAAAGTACTCTCTTAAGAAATAGGGGATTCCCCGTTCCAAGGAGGTCAGGAAGAGGTAAAGCAAAACTACTATAGTAGGCTCGCTTTTCGGCTCGTTTCGAACTAACACGGTCCCTTGCAGCTTCATGTGGCAGACACTTATACTGAAATAGCCAACTGTATTTGTGGTAAGTGTTAAGATCATCGAGGAAAGAAAAAAATGTAGAATCACTATAACGCATTGACTACATGACGTAGTCGCGTAGGGGATTCCCCGTCCCAGTGAGATGCTAAGTGCCATGTAAATTGCCATCACGGTCATTAATGCAACGTTGTACATCTCTAACGTATCAAAATAAGATTTCCAGATATCAAACGAAATGAAGTGTTCGATTAAATCGGCTAGAAGGATCTTTTACTTTTTTTTTCCAACTCTCCTCGATCGGTTTAACAATTGTTTTCCTCGATGTTAAGATAAGAAATTGCTGCGTCATTACGACAAAGGATTATGAAAATTTTAAAAGCTTCGAGTTGCGGTCAACTACTGCGCAGACTTTATTCTTTGGGAATGTGAAGGCCGTAAGTCATACTTAGAAAGAAAGAGAAAAAATAAACAAATTGGTTACTGCGACACTTTTTTCGAATGTGGCAAACGGTTTTGATCACTTTATGAAGTTAGAAGCGCACAGATGTGGCACTTACTAGAAGGGACCGGTTCTTATTTGTCACTGCGCCAGAGGGCTGGCCATTATATATTGTGCTAGTTAAAGTAGCATATTCTACTGCCAGCATTACTCGATTTTTTTTTTCCAAATTAGGCTTAAAATTATGCTCGTTTTTGAAAATTTGGCTACTTTTTCTTTCTAAAAGTATGCTTTTCAAAACAGAAACACAAAACGAGTCTAAATGATATCTTTGTGGTGATAAAGCACGAAATCTTCATTATTTTGAGTTACACACTTACTCCGATAAAAAGTCATTATCTACTCCATTTAATTCCAGACTAGAGGCAGTGACTCAGTTTCCAAACGTTCGATCTTCTGAGAATTTTGTTGACTGCCGGGAACTGGAACCGACGCAATCTTTAATTCGTTTCAGTGTGCCCAGTCCTCCTGACGACGAACGACTCAGTGCTAAGTATCTAGTAAGAAATTGCAAAATCCAAGACACTGAACTATGAACCGAAATTGAAAATAATCAATCTTAGAGATCAAACAAGTCATTATTCTAGTCATTTTCCCTTCAAAAAGCTAAACATATGCTGATTATGCAAGCAGTTCTACCAATATAAACATACGCATGTTACGCATGTTGAAGACACTTAGTAACTGATGCTTGCCTTCTTGTAAAAGAAAAAGAGCATCTGCTTTCAAAAGATATCAGTGGAAATAAAGTTCAGACACACGAATGGTCTACTTCCACTGGTGTCTGAATAATTGCAAACTTTAATAAACTGAGGCTTGGGCCTCGCTTCCCGTAATCTCCTTCACAGTCGAGACCAAACAACGGCCTTCTCGCAGGCTAAGACTATGCTTACTGCAGTTCCTTAGAGAAAAAATCAAAATCATTCAATAACAGCTACTTTCATCACAAATCTTCTTCCACATAATTCTGCAGTGAGAGGCAAACTGCGGAAACTCTATTTATCTCCAATAGCCTCTAACCTAATACATTTTTCGCTCTCAGTTCTTCACGTGGGCGTAACAACTCAGGCTCCTTATTTCGTAGTTGTCTATCTGGCCCCGGTTGTTGAAAGGATGGATAACTTCTTATCCGCTGGATAAATCGCTATCCAGCGGATAAATTTTATCCATGACGTCATATCGGTTGTTAAAAGCATGGATAGCGCTACCCACTCGCTATCCAGCGGATAAATTTATCCATGGTTAGGTTGGTAGTATAAATTTTATCCACCGGATAAACACAAATAAATTCTTCTTCGCTGTCACCTTCCCGAAAATCAACATCAAAGAAAAAGGAGAATTTATCGCCGCCAACTCGATCCGTTAGAAACATATACAGACGCTGAATTGAGATCCAGGTATCGTTTTGGAAGAGAGGCGATACAGTACATCGTGGGCCTTGTTGCAGACGATATCGCTCCCCAAGCAAATCGAAACCGTGCTGTTCCTGCTATAATGCGAGTCCTTATCACCCTCAGATTCTTAGCTTCGGGTTCGTTTCTTCAAGTAGTAGGTGTTACTTTTCAGGGATTTGACAAGTCGACAGCCGGGTAGTTCGCCGGGTGACTAAAGCCTTGACTGCAAAGTTAGGCGACTTCATAAAATTCCCGTGCACTCGTGCGGAACGAGACGAAATAAAGGAAGGTTTGTTTAGAGTAGGTGGTTTTCCCTGTGCTATCGGGTGCATCGACGGTACTCATGTCAGAATAAAGGCCCCTCACGAAAACAAGCCGGACTTCGTGAACCGGAAAGATTTTACTCAATCAATGTCCAGGCAATCTGCGACCATTGAGATAAGCAAGTTTGTGTTGCTCTCTGTAAAACGCAGAGGTTTGGCTTTAAAACAGCTTTTATTGGCACATAAAAGAAACACGGCTAGCCGCACATGCTTAGCAAAACAAAGACACAATGTCTCGTACGTGCAAAGTTTTTATACGTCAAACAGTGTCCGATGTCAGCACGTGGCTGCATGGCGTGACATTACCTTATGTCACGCCATTCGATAATCATGTCTATAAACACAACTTTAAGCACAAATTGTCACATCTTCCCCTTTCTTAAAACAGTTAGAACAACGAGCCCGACCCACGCGGTCATTCGGTGAGAGCTAGTTATCGCCAATTTGATAGTCCTGGTGCCACACTGGTGTTCTCACAGCCCGTCCTGACCTTCGGGGCTCCGGAACAGCTGGTGTAGTGTCTCCAGACACTACTGGGGTCGGTCCTTCAGGCTGAGTGTGCACCATTGCGCCGTCTTCCATCATAGGCAGTTCGTCAGGAACTACTTCCTCTGCAGCCAGATTTGGGCCCGCATTCTTCAAATGTCTCCGGTTCCTCCTATAGACTCCTGCTCCCACCTGGACCTCATAACTCCTCGGGCCAGCCAGCCCAGTGCAAGTGCCAGCACTCCAGGTCTTCTCACCCGGCAGGCGGATATGGATGGGCTCTCCTATTCTATTGGGCGGCAGGGTCTTCGTCTGTCTGTCATAGTAGTGCCGTTGACGCTCCTTGGCACCAATGAGCCTCCGTGTCTCCTCTTCTGTAGAATACCTTGGCTGCAGTAGTGATCCAGCAACTGGAAGCAGTGTCTTGCATCGTCGACCCATCAGACGTTGTGCTGGGCTGGTCCCAATTCCAGCAGTTGGCGTGTTCCGCTAGTCGAGTAGGGCTTGGAATTCGGACACTCCGGATGCCTTGCACTTCGTGAACAATCGCTTGATCGTCTGTACAGCGTTCTCTGCCTTGCCATTAGATTGGGCGTAGTTTGGTGACGAGGTCCGGTGTTCAAACATCCAGGTCTTGGCAAACACCGAGAACTCTGCTGCGCTGAACTGTGGCCCATTATCTGTTACCAGGCAATCGGGGATCCCAAACCTGGCAAATATAGCCTTGAGCTCTTTGATGATTGCTCGCGACGTGGTTGAGCTCAAACGGGCTACCTCTATGTAGTTACTGTAGTAGTCACTGACCACCAGTAGTGTTCGTCCGTCCAGGTCGCACAAGTCAGCAGCCACTTTCGACCAAGGACGCGCCATGAAGTCGTGCTGCATCATGGGCTCTCTTGCTTGTCCCTTGCTGTGTGCCATGCAGATGTCACATTTCGTGATGTACTCCCGAATCTCTGTTGACATGCGAGGCCAATACAGCGTGTCCCTTGCTCTGCGTATGCATCCTTCTATACCAACATGCGTGGCATGTGTTTTCTCCAGCAGCTCTCTCCTTAGAGCAGCGGGAACCACGAGCTGCTGGCCTTTGAATATCATCTCATCCTGGAACGTAAGCTCATGACGGACATCAAAATATGGGCGCGCGCACTCAGGAACCTCCTCTCTAGAATCAGGCCACCCCCGTAATATGATTCCTCTTAGCATCTGCTGCACTGGATCATCAGCTGCTGCCTGTTTCAGTTGCTGCCATCGTTCCTTGGTCACTGACAATCCCGCCCGGTGATCCACATCCTCCAGCTCCCTTGCGAACTGGCTTGCGTTAACCTCAGGAAGATATGCTCGGCTGAGCGTGTCAGCAAACAGCATCTCCTTTCCTTTTTTGTACTTGACCTACAGGTTATACTTCTGGAGACGCATCAGCATCCGCTGCAAACGCTGTGGGGCAGATGCCAAGGGTTTGCTGAAGATTGGCTCCAGGGGCTTGTGGTCGGTCTCCACAGTGACTTGGTGTCTTCCATAAACGTACGCATCAAACCGGTCGCATGCAAATACAATCGCTAGGAGCTCCTTTTCGATTTGAGCATATCTTGTTTCTGCTGGTGTTAGCGCCCTTGATGGATAGGCAACTGGTTGTCCCTGCTGCATTAGCGTCGCCCCGAGGCCTGACTGGGAGGCATCGCACTGGAGCGTAACCTCTTCCTTCAAGTTGTAGTATCTCAGCACCGGGGTCTTCGTGACCGCTTCCTTAAGTTTCTCAAAGGCTGCTTGATGAGTGCTGCCCCAGACCCAATCTACATCTCTCTGTGTCAGATCTCGTAGAGGCTTGGTGATATCTGATAGGTGTGGGAGGAACTTTGCGAGGTACTGGGCAAGCCCCAACAGTCGCTGTACTGCCGCTTTATCGGTAGGTACTAGCATCTCTGTCATGGCTCTGACCTTTGCTGGGTCGACTTGGAGAGCCTTGTCGGACGCCACGTGGCCAATAAACAATACTTCTGACTGCCGCAGCTTGATCTTCTCTGGATTTAGACGCACATTACGCTCGTCGCATCGTTCAAGAAACGCTAACAGATTTCGGTCATGGTCACGCGACGCCTCCTCATATGTCTCCCCATAGCCTACCGCTATAAAATCATCCGCCACTACCTCAATGCCAGTCAACCCTTCTATCAATTCATGCATCTTACGTTGGAAAACCTCTGGTGCCGAGGAAATTCCGAATGGCATACGTCTCCAACGATAGCGCCCGAATGGTGTCTGGAAGGTTGTGAGGTAAGATGATTGTTCATCAAGACTAACATGCCAAAATCCATTGCGCACATCTAGAACGGTGAACACCTTAGCCCTGTGAAAACGTGTCGCGATGTCCTCGATCGTCGGCATCTCATACTTTTCTCGCCGTATCGCACAGTTGAGGTCCTTCGGATCAAGGCACACTCGGAGCTGGCCATTCTTCTTGGGAGCGATTACAATTGAACTTGTCCACTCTGTGGGCTCTGTCACAGGAGCTATCACTTCTTGGGTCACCAGGTCATCCAACGTTTCTTTGAGTTTCGGTCGTAATGCCACTGCAACCCGCCTCGGAGCATGTTGAACTGGTTGCACCGTGGGATCCAGCCTGATTTTGTATTCACCATCTAAGTTTCCCACTCCCTCCGTGAACACCTTTGGGAATTTTGTCACTAATTCCTCTTTGGATAGCACTGTGTCCTGAGCCTGTACGGCGTACACTGGGGCAGTACCGGTCTCCGGCTTGTTAGGGTGATCATTGTCCTGATACACTACGACTCCCATGCCAATGCACGCCTTGCGGCCAAGTATGGGTCGTATGTCATTGTTGTCCACAAGACGGCAGTCTAGTACGAACGATGAACCATTTCTCCATACACGGAGGGGTAATCTGCCAATGACCTTTACCCTGGAGCCCCCATATGCCACCAGCGACGTTTCCATTCTTTGCACCTTTTCTAACTTCTCATCCTTTGATGCTTTCTTGTATATGTGCAAGGGCAGAACGTTGCACTGAGCACCCGTATCTGGCTGGAAACGTATAAAACAGCCAGACTCAAGCTCGAGTGTCACTAGTTGTGAGTCATCCAGCTTTACGGTCGACACTTCGTCTGCCTGATACATTTCCTCTGTGTCTGGCTCGCAGTCATCCACAACTTTCACTTCTTGACGACACTTGGAGGCGAAATGATTCCTTTTTCCGCAGGCGTGGCAGTCCCTTCCTTGGGCTGGACACGATTCCTGATTTTCCGGATGTCTGAATCCACAGTTCTTGCATTCTGGACCTTTGCGTTGATATTGTACTCTGCGACGTGGAGGCCGTTTGTTTTTTTCCGCTTCCCGCGCAGGATCGCTACGGCGCATTTCGTTCACTTCGGAACCTCCGATTTCTCCGACCATCTTCATTTGCGCCCGCATGCTTTCCGCTGCTCGGCAGATCTCGTCGGTTTTCGCGAGTGTTAGTCCTGCCTCTCGCAAAAGTCTCTCTCTGACTTTCCCATCATTAATCCCGAATATTAGTCTGTCCCTGAGAATTTCCTCCAGCGTGATCGTGTTAAAATCACATCCTTCAGCAAGCTTCCGAAGAGATGTCTTGTAGTGATCGTATGACTCACCGGCTTCTTGCATTCGCTGATTAAACCGGTAACGTTCGAACGGGACATTTCTCCGTGGCTCACAATACTCCGCGAATTTCCGGAGAACGGGCTCGATCTTCTGGTTTTCGCCTTCGCCCCAACCTGTAAACGTAGAGTACACGTCTCTTGCTTCTCCCCCAATTACAGTCAGTAGAGTGGTGACCTGAACAGGCTCGGCCCTTTTGTTGAGTTCGGTCACCAAAGCATAATTCCGCCATGCCAACTCAAACTTCTTCCACTTCTCAGAGGCGCTGTGGTCGTGTATGTCCAACGGCGGCGGCGGGGGAAGGGAAAATCCTGAGGCCATTGCAGTCTAGCAATCGTCTAAGGTACTAACACTGAAGATTAGTCCCGCTGCCACTATGTAAAACGCAGAGGTTTGGCTTTAAAACAGCTTTTATTGGCACATAAAAGAAACACGGCTAGCCGCACATGCTTAACAAAAACAAAGACACAATGTCTCGTCCGTGCAAAGTTTTTATACGTCAAACAGTGTCCGATGTCAGCACGTGGCTGCATGGCGTGACATTACCTTCTGTCACGCCATTCGATAATCATGTCTATAAACACAACTTTAAGCACAAATTGTCACACTCTCGTTATTTGTATAGCAAAGGGTAACATTCCGTTTAACTCAAACGTTACTATGCTTACTATCTCATGTGTATTTCAGTTATTATTTTGTCCAAAATATGAGCATGAAAGCCGAAGAATTTCGCTTTCAAACTGTAACGCTTTTCTGTCACGTAAGGAGGAATGTGCGAGTGATTGGCTTGAGTAACGCATGTGATCAATCGTGTGATCCCAAGATTCACGCATGTACACAATTTACGACTAAACGAACTGAACGAATTCATTGAAATAATTGAGTTTTCGAACCGTGAGATCTCCCTTTCCATTTTGGAACTCTCAACTGTAATCGATCTTGTTTGCTAACAGGTGATGAGCCTTCGAATGGTGACACGACCGCATGGAAAATATTCATCGGTGATCACTTGATGTGTTTTCCAACATGGAAAATTTTCAGTAGACTGTGTTGAATTGAGTGCTAAAACATAACATCACAGAGCATTCTCTATCTAAGTAGCATTGTTTAATAACATGTAATTTGCTGTTACTCAAAGAGACATGTCAAGAAATCTCTTGGAATCTACCATTTCTAGAAAAGGGATAGGTTGTAGTTAATTGAGGTTGGTTATAAACAGTGGTTTAAATGCAAGCGGCAATCCAGTTTCGAACACTTCGTTTTGACAAAATGAATTTAAAAAAACCTTACGATTACAGCTCCAAATTTAGGGTCTGTGTGTATGTTCACATTACGAAACTTTTATGGGAATACAGTTTAAGACTAGGAAAACGTACACTTGCACTATAAATAGCTAATTTTTTTCACTGGGAATGTTGTGTTGGACGTAAAAACCATTGTGTTGCATAGAATGTAATTGAATTTTGTAGGAATGTTTACAAATGTTGTAGCTAGATGGCCTGGCTCTACACTTGATAGCCACATTTTTCGAACGTCAGCCATAGGGCTTGACCTGGAAGGGACTGGTCCGGCAGATGGTGTACTACTTGGAGATAGTGGATATGCATGTTCCCCATTCCTCATGACTCCCTATCTCAACCCCTAAAACACCCCAGGAGGAACGTTTCAACAGAGCTCACAAAAGAACGCGATGTACCATCGAGCGAACTTTTGGGGTGTTAAAAAGGAGATGTCATGTGCTACACTCGGAAGTAAGGATGGCTCCTCACAGGGTGTGCTCAATAATTGTAGCTTGTTGTATTTTACACAACCTTGCTATAAGTTTAAGGGAGCCAGATCCAGAAGACTGTGAAGTGGATGATGAAGGGTGTGCTCCTGACCTTCACAGTCAGTATCATGGCCGTGAAACTGGTAATGCTGTTAGGGAGCACATTGATAACACTTTTTTTTAAGTTGTAAACGGGGGGCTCAAGCTCAAACATACGTTTGATTGCAAAAATGTTCATATACACTGTAAATGGTATGGTCCATCAACAATGAGACCCAATGGCTTTATGGGAAATGTTTGCATGGTTACAAGATTAATGCATTATTTATTTCATTGTTCATGGAAATCTTTGATGACCACAATATTTTCCTGGACTTTACCCGGAGCGTGCGAAATACGTGATAAAATGCAGGTTGTTTACAAGGAATTGACACGTGATGGAAAATTGACGCTTCCGAAGAAGGTTACGAAGATTGGGAATGACGTCACGTCATTCTGAAGCGAACAGATTATAAATATCATCTATAAATATAAATATAAATATAAAGCGAACAGATCACGCAACGCCTGGGCTGTAACCATGGCAACTACCTTGATAGCGAGTAATCCATCGGATAGTTATACGTCTCGCTATCCGTGCTTTCTGCAACAACTTTTTATCCGCTGGATAACTATCCAGTGGATAGCCTTTTTATCCACCGGATAAGCTTATCCGGTGGATAAATTTATCCATCCTTTGAACAACCGGGGCCTGGACTTTACCCGGAGCGTGCGAAATACCTAATAAAATTCAGGTTGTTTACAAGGAATTGACACGTGATGGAAAATTGACCGACAGTAGCAGTATGTGCCTTGTGAAATTTTTTTCAGTGAGGTACGATTATGTCTTAAAATTTACGTTGTTTACTGGAAAATGGCTTTTCATCTGAGAAAGACTAACTAGTCCATAGTGACGAGTAAAACAAAAAACGTAATTGTAGCGGGAAAGTACCGTTTAAACACAATACTTAACTCACGGAAAAATTTTTGAAGTAAAGAAACGGATATTTAACATGGCAGTCGACGCAGAAAGTAGATATAACTTGGTGGTCTTTTCAACCTTTGCGAAAAGAGCTGTCACAGGGCAAAAGCAAACAAATGCTTTGCACGAGTTTTACCTGAGTCAGCAAAACTAGCCCTCCCAAAATACAAAGCCTCAATGATATCTCTTCGTGTGTGTCAATGTTGGGTTGACTCCATCGCAACGTAATCGTGGTACCTTAATTTCCTAACGTGATTAGTATGAGGGACGACACTCGGATTGGTACTGGCATACCCAATGCTGTGATCTGATTGGTGTCAGATTCATACCCGAATGCGACAATCTGATTGGTGCGTGATACATACCCAAATGTGGTTATCTGATTGGTGCAGGCAAGATAACACTCTTAAAGCTGACATAGAGTGTTTTTTTTGTTTGTTTGTTTTTTTTTTTATAATAACTCAAAAAGAAGAAAACTATGTTCGTTTTTCTAAATTACGCCAAAAGGTACGCAAGCACAATCTATAAGGGCCCACTGGGGGGTGATAGAGGTTTTGGTTGTGTCACGATAAAATTTATGTATCCCCACTAAGGCTCTCTAATATTCTTATGGCTCCCCCCACCCTTCATTGACAGTTTTTCGTCAGTCCCCCTTTTAATTTATTCTGTCGGCAATGACTGATTCCCTCAATCCCCCCTAAGAACAATGCAATTCCCCAAACACACCCTCCCTGTCTAATTAATAAATTTTTCTTAACATGTACGTCATTATCACGAAAGAACTTTACTAGTTAATAGTGGTAATTGAACTTATTGGAATACAGTTTGATTTGAAATCAGAGGCATGATTTAAATAAAAAATCCATTTTGAAATCGCAAAAAACAGTTGCATGGACACAAGATTTTTTATTCTGTACAAATGTCCTGTTGATCCTAGTTTGTAGAATGAAAGTCTATTTTTCATTTTCTTGCAATTTGACTTATTTCATGACGCAAGCAATTGGTTGTTGTACTTCAGTAAATCTTCCTCATTGGCTAACAAAAAAATTCGATTTAGTGCAAAAATGGTGAAATGCGTAAATAAATCGCCCTAATGACAGCCAATCAGATCACAAGAATTACCATTGATTTCAAAATGGACGTAATAAGGATGGTTATGCAAATCAATAGCATCTTTTTTGAACCCCCACGCACCTTTTGTCATGATGGAGTATCACGTGGCACATTTTCGCTCGCGCTCTCAAAGACAACTGGGAATGAGTGCCTTTTATAACACCACTGACCTTGGTTTTAGATTATATCTTATATTGTACGCGTCAAAATACGAACATTTTGGGGGTTGGGGGGTTACATGTAATTTTCTTGACAAACTATCAGCTGTTGCATTTATTCAAGTCCTTCATCAGTGGTACATAATGTCAAAAGAAATCTCTGGAACTGCCCCAGAAAAGGACGTGAAACGGCCTATACCAGCATTGTCGAC
Source organism: Stylophora pistillata (assembly GCF_964205215.1). NCBI lineage: Eukaryota > Metazoa > Cnidaria > Anthozoa > Scleractinia > Pocilloporidae > Stylophora > Stylophora pistillata. The sequence continues at coordinate 10,206,218 of NC_142522.1, read as the reverse complement.
CCAAACTGGAGTATGCAAGTGCTTCGTGAGACCCACATTACAAAAAAAGATATTTCAGCCTTGGAGAAAGTTTAAAGAAAAGCTGCT
>NC_142522.1:10093631-10201131 GCF_964205215.1 Stylophora pistillata | reverse complement strand
GACTTGTCAGGTTGCTACAATGCCATGTTGTGCTGCAAATTATTAATAGGAATTCAGTGACAAGATACTGTCCTCGAAATAAGGACTAGTGTTGTAAAATATGATTGTCTCTTACCTTCAGATTGTACTCCTGAACCATTCCTATTTGTAATGATTCTTCTAACTCCATATACAACACCAACAATAACCAGGGCAATTAGGATAATTATCGTTACTATAGTTGAGGGTGCTATATTTCCCTTCTTTTCTCTTGTTAGCATTGAAGGTAAAGTAGTATTTTCAAACGATGATGTAGGTTTCCTAATGTTATCACTTGAATTAGTATCTGTATTATTTGCTTCAAAACTGTGTTCAGGCGGAGAATTTATTGTATGAACGCTAGCTCCTGTAGAATTTTCAAAATCTTCTTTGCAGTCCTTGTTTTGGTCGTTCTTGGGACACTGCCAGTCTTCTCCCATTCCAATTTCTTTACATTTCTTCATTCTTCCAGGTTTCGTCCACACTTGGACAACAAAAGTAGCATTCTTGACAAAAACCATTGTCATCGAGGTAGTGTCGTTCGGGGCACTCGGTGCCGCATTTACGATTTTGAGATGGGGTGCACTGCTGGATGACGTTAGTTAACCCACAGTCATGGCAGGACCTGCAACTCTCAATGCCATGTTTGTCTGAATATGTGTTGTTCTGTTGGCACGGTTCGCATTTAATAGTGGTGTAGTTAGTGATCTTGGTACCACATTGAGGTACGAGTCCTAATCCTAGCGGGCATTCAGGGCACGCTTTACACTCCATTTTAGCCCCTGGATCATCTGGGTAATATATCAGGAAGTTTCGCATCAGAGAACATCTTATGGGACCCCCGATTACAAATTGTGACCACAAGACCATTACCAGGATTACCTGAAATAGGGGAGGAAGAACATTATGAGAAACAAAGTTAAGAGATTACGCCATTATACGCGGCATACAATTACATTTTGCCTCGAGTCGTGAAACATTTTGGAAAAAATTTTATCTAAATCTGATTTAGATAAATATCGGTCGCTGGTACAGACCGAACGCAGTGAGGTCTGTACTGGCGACCTCGGTCAAGATTCTCCCATACAGACCTCCCGCTCGGTTAATAAGAACTAAATAATATTTTGTACATTTATCTTTATATACTGTATTTCCATATAATATTTTGTACATTTAACTTATAAGTACTGAAATTAACCATGTGCCAAGTCACCTAATAAAATTGTCTCTCTTTGAATGATGAGAATCATTTCCATTGCTCATACGATTTTTCTCACCGGTGAAAAATATCGTATGATCAAACAGAAGCCTGATACGATTCTCTTCACAAATGAGTAAAGTAAGCAGTTAAGACTGCATATGGCTACTGCTGCCGCATCCCACACATTTATGAGTCAGGCTTGTTCCTCAAAAGAAAGATGATTCAAGAACGTAGTGACTAATTGACACTTAACGACCAATAATCAAATGGTAACATATAATCGTATTAATAATAATAATAATAACAATAATAATAATAATAATGACAATGATGACGATGATAACAATAGTAATAATAATGATTACTTGTAGGGGCTAGCTCAAGAACCTGACTGTTCCTCGATCAGTCTATTCTTTAGGCTCCAATAATGATTAAACTAGGCTTCTTTTATCTTTAAGTTTGATTTTGCTAGGGAATTATAAGTTATTTTCTTATTTCATTGCAATTCCATTTTTGTGAGACTTTTGTTTCATACAACAAGGCATTCCGCGCTGTGGGTTATTCCGCCATTCCGCCGTTCCACTGTTCATAGGATCCCTGTAAACTCAAGGTATCGTATTTCGGACCTTGCTCGCTTCGCAAATATTTAGGGGCTCTTTTTAACGTTTGTCACTGATTGAAATGGTGAAGTGCTCTCTTTTCGAATAAAGAAAGTTCTTCTTCAAAGTTTCCACGATTTGCAAGTCATATGTATTTAGATATTTCTGAGAGTTAAAGTCTTTTTCAATTTCGTATTGGAGACCCCCCTGTGAAATTGAGATGTTTATCATCTTTTGTAGTTTCATGGCAAGAACTGAAAAAATTATATCTTGAAATCTACTGGGCATAATTCGCTGATTCGAACGGTAAAATACTCTCTCTGCAAAGTAAAGCAATGTTTTTTCAAACACCATCCTGAATTAATTGTGAGATGCTTAGCATTTTCTAAAGCAGTCAGAAACAAGAAATAATTAGCATCGGGAACCGTATGATCAAGTGCTAATTCGAGAAACATACGAAGCGGTCCGAATAAATCGTCAACGAGCGTTGAACGACTGAAGATGTACCAAAAAAGACAAAAGCCGAGAGCGGGGAATAGTCGGGTCAAACTCGGTGGACTTCGTTGTGGGCGAAGTGGTTGTTCGTAGTCTATTGTTACACTCACTCAACAGGACAACGTTATGGCTTTGCTTCCATGGGAGGCAGTAACCATAAATTAAAATCGTATCGGTTTTTTCTGCCTTTCGGGGGGAACATGCAAAGTAATTGAGAGTGAGTGTTTGCAACGTTCCCTGCTTGCCCAGCATCTTGACTTCAAGGTTTGCATATCTTAATTTAGTGGAACAATTTCTTGAGGACGAAGAATTTATCATTATCAATAGAATTTATCATTCCCCTTGTTCGGCAGCAGATTATCTACATGGCCAGCAAGCAATGCCGCTCATTACCAGAGTCGCATTCTTCGTTTCTGTAAAACTAATTCCGCCACCTTCAAGTCTTAAATTACCATTATTATCCGAATTGATTATCCTTCGGCGTATTTTCTTCTCATTAGAACTGCAAACGGTCTACCTTGATAGGGACGGACTGGAAGGTGTAGAAACATTTGAACAACTTATTACGGACCCCTGCGCGAACTTACTAAACAATCTCCTTTAGCATGAATTGTAAGTAGGTTTTCGTTAAAATTTTGTACCTTGAAAAGAAAAGAATAGAAAGGAAAAGGTTTGGAAAAATACAATTTTAAAAGAATTTGCGAAACTTTTTCAGCTCTGCATCTTACGCAACAACAACAAATGGCACAGGGTTGGTCAATCCCAGTATTCATTTGGACGCATTATCATGATACCTACGAGAAACAGGGAACAGATATTCAGAAATACTCACTTTGATAGAGCTCTTCATAGTCTTCGTGGCTTCAGGATTGTTTCTGCTTCGTTTGTTATCCTGTATAAAGAAATTAGCACTCATGCTTAGCCAAACCTTGCTGAAAGTTTGCCAGTTGAGAGTTATCATATGCTGACTAAGCAATTGTAAAATTCAAGGATCGAGCACTCGCTAACTTACCATTGTGTACTACTAAGCTTGAGCCTTTGCCTGGTCTAGATCTTAAAAATTATGGCAATCTCGGAGGCAGATAGTTTCGTCAATAAAAAACCTCTACGCTGTAAGTTGAGAACCCAGAATATATCGACGTTACACTTAGATAAAAGACTGATTTAAGTGAATGTCAATAGTTTCACCTCTGTTTGAGAAGTGTTTATTCCGGCGAAGTAACGTCTTAAACATTAAAGTTGCACAAAAATACATAGACGTAATATTATTGTAATACGTCAGAGGTGATAAAGAAGATTCCACGGCCGTTGTCACGGTGGTCCATGCTTATCTTAGCATAACTATATCCTCATATATCTCTTGCGAATCAAAATGTTTACTTGCGTCAAACAATAAAGACACCCGAAGAGAACGGAGGAAAGGATCTTTAGCTTTTTCAACTTCCTAACGCTGCTGAGTTACTGGAAATACAGTGAACAAAGAACATTCGAGATTCATGACGTCAAATTCTATATTTATTTTCATAGTAAGGTCATACATTCCATGAGTAGACGACAAAAATTAGCATGGTGCATCTAACGTAATTTGAGGTTGAGCGTGATGAATACTGTGACAATACACAACATTTTTGGTTTTAAAAAACATGCATGTTCGACAGTTCTTCTGTCATCTTCAGTACTAGTTCTAAATTACATTAAGTAAAGCTGAATTTAGAGTATTCACAAAATGCTAATTGGACATAACAGCAAAGGAAATATGAGAATGTAAACAATTACAGAGAAAGTTTTAAATAACGAGTTGATGATTTCAAATGGGTTGCTCCCTGAATATGAATAGCATTTTTGATTTTACATTGGAAGGTGGTGAATGCGTGGTCGAAGATGCTGAAACAATCATTAGAACACAAAGTGCGGCATTGCTGAGAATTTTTGTTAATGTCTGAAGATGTGAGAGGTCCTATCACAAACCAAGTGCTCATGCACTCGTGCGGAAAAATGCTGAGAGATTTCGCTGACTTAGCAGGTATTACAGCCCGCGCTCAAAAACTTGTAAACCATACACGTACGGAACCCACAAGGGATAGAGTCTTTCACGCCAAACATATTACCAATTTCAAACGATGAAAAAACCAACTTAATATCTATGTTATTACGATAACGTTTAGCAAAATGGCGAATCCTTTTTTAGCGTGACAACAGAAAAAGGGCCAATGTAAGGTATTTTGAAGTAAATGGTCGGTGTAGCGTCTGCGACGGAAACCGGGGGATATCAGTAATTACGGGTCAGTGTGAGATACCGATTAACAACCCCCACAACTAGATAACTAGATGAGTTGGAAAATGATTGTTTTGAAAGATTTCGATAAGTCTCTTGATTGTCTTCTTGAAAACCCAATCAAGTGTTGTTGATCTTGTAAGCTCTATCAACAAGAGTGCGAATGAGGCTAACAGAACTAAATACATCACCAATCAAGTGTTGTTGATCTTGTAAGCTCTATCAACAAGAGTGCGAAAGATAACAGAACTAAATACATCTGAAGTCCTTGATAACCCCGGCACGAGTCGATCAAAACTTAACAATTGGTTCATGCTTTAGCGTGCACTATCGAGTTATGGAGCACGCGGGAAGTTTGGAGAGCACGAAAGAAGCGTAAGAGTTGCCAGAGGCGATAGCCGAGGGCAACTCTAGCTTCTTGAGTGCTCTCCAAACTTCCCACGTGCTCCATAACTCGATAGTGCACAGCTGAAAGCATGAACCAATTGTTTTAGAACATAGCCGGTGGAATTGTGCATCAAACGCGACGCGAAAAACGGACAACAATATCAGTTGAAGCGAATCGTGACGGCGCTGATGCCGAGTCTCCTTTTCCTTTGTTTTTCTCTTTTTCTGCCTCATTTAAGAACTCTAGCCCATGGGAAAAGGTCGAAACATTGTCTTCGTTTTCGGACTAGCAGGCCGAGTTTCTGTTTGTATCCATTATTGTCGCGAAATGTATTATTTTTCCCCGCACTAGCAATGGCCGCTCGCGCGAAAAAAAATTTCTGGCGAAGTCGGATTTGCTGACGCTATCAGCGTGCACTATCGGGATTTTGAGCACGCTTACGTATAATGAATTTGATTGCGCGACTCTGCTAGCTATGTTCTAATATTGATTAGCATTGCTGCTATTAAGTCTCCCCCAGTCCCTTTTTATCGCAGCAGACTTAATTGTAAACCAATTGAAGACTGAGAGGTGTAGATTGCACAGTGGCCATTAGTCAAAGAAGAGAACTAAAGGGAAACTTCATGGTAACTCAACATTTTTTCTTGTTCTGAAATATTACTTTAAGATGACTTCTAAAAGTAGATTATTACCAAATAAAGAGAGCCGATCTCCTGGACGAGAGAGTGGAAAGAAGGAACTGATCAAGATAACATTAATGAAAGTGTTCTGATTTCTGTTGTCAAAAAGTTGTTTGAGTGATTCTACTGACTGCTATATTATTTTTAAGAACTGGGCACTGAGGATTTCTGCATATCTATATACTTTTTTATGCATGCGGTTCTCTTGCGAAAGCAACAGACTGCCTTTGGGATTACGACTTTAAGTTTTAAACAATATTGGGCTGGACTGAAATCTTTCCATGAACTATCATGTCAAGGGCTGATTGTCTATTTAAATAACGTCGTTAAACACGCAATCGGGCTTAAATGTTTTTTGAAGTCTCTTTAAGAGAACATCTTGTAATAATTCTGCGATTTTACTTAAACTGCCCCCTTTTAAACCATCAAATTTCAACTATTTGGGTAATTTCAATTTCATATTTTTTAATGATATGTTCAAATAGAGGTGTTTCAGACCGTGAAGTAAATTAACGTGAACTAACCACATTCAAATATTTATAAACTGCGATGACATTAAATTTTCAAACCATTCGGCATCGTAACTACGCTTTCACACAGTAGTCTCTCAACCTCTCTTGAGGCAGCTTTAAAATAATGAAATATTCCGTGAAGGAAAAATACCTCTTAAAATGCAAACAGACCGATGATTGCAAAGAGGTTCCCGTTTCATTATATATTATTCTGCACACTCGTACTCATTACTCTAAGCGTGTTCCACTCTCTTTACTCCAGCTTCATGAGTTTTCCCAATGTCCCGTGAAATCGAGAAAAACAATAGGAAAATCAATTTTTTGCTATTGTGCATTTGAATCGAAACCCCAACAATCTCTATCCATGGTTCATAAAGAGAAACAGTGGAGGGTACCGAAATAGATAACATCTAAAACATGAATAACTTGTATTCCTATTGGCTCCCTACAGGATGAGTCAAAGTTCAAGGAGTTGGGTTCTTTACTTTATTTTTGATAACATTGATAGAAAAAAAGCGTAACCTCATAAAGGAGTTTCAGAAGCACCCCAGAAAACATCACTAAGCTACGCCCGTACACACACAACTAGAAAAGATCAATAAAAACCATACAGAAATCATTACTACCTTAGAATTGATTACTGGAATTAAACTTTTCAATTGAATCGTTAAATCAAAAGCAAACAACATCAAGGTAAACAGGTCTAAAGAAGAGCTTCAAGCTCTTGGAAAAATTCCTTTTACCAAGGCGCGATTGGTTTTATCTTTGCATTTGAGCGATTTTTGGGTGGTGTGAATTTACTCCATAGCACAATGAAATATCACCAAGCTGGTTTAATTCGACACTCGACTGAAAAGTAATTGGTTTGACCTCTTAATTAGCTAAGTTTAAGCAAACAAGAATACCTCAGAGCACAGTATAAAAAATATCCTTGTTAATATTAAATGAAGCACACAGTGCTTACTTTCTCCTCAACGTGAGATCAAGCAATGCCCAGTAAAGGCATGCAGTATTTTCTTGATATAGCCCCATGGTACATCATCAAGTGATATACAGGCATACTATGAAGAAGGTATAATTTGGAGTACTCCCAACAGCTGTCGACCTTCCGTATTCTATACGCCTGACCTGTTAGGGACTTGAGATATCTATTCATTTAAGCTATTCGCATATTTTCCTAGAGTATGAAAGCTCTGACTAAAACATGAACTTCGTCCTCAATTGCACCTAAGAGCATTTTATAAAAATATTAAGAGCTGTAAATTTCCTGTTATAACAAAGAGCAAGGATTGAAAGGCTTGAAAAAATCTCTAAAATAAAGGAAAATTTTAACCGAGATTTCTAATATAAATCTAAGTACAAAGCTATCTCTAAAACACCTGATTAAAAACATCCTGCAGTTTTATCTTACACTAACATCTCTCAAACGGCGGAAATCCCAAAATATTGTCATCATATGTTAAGTGTCTTTAGATTCTTCTGATTACACAAAACTCTAGTAAATGTGAATTTCTAGCTAGAGGGACGACATGATGACTATCAGCTGATCAAAGGTATTCCGTGTTCCCCACTATAGTAAGTCCGTGTGTTGATCATGATGTAGACTACTAGCAGAATCTCCTTTACTATCGGCAAAGTACGTCGCTGATAAGTAAAAAAAAAATTAAATTGACTCCAGCGCACTGCTCGGAGCTTTAAGAAATAGGCGCCTCACTCCCACAGTTCGATGCGGCGCGCTACCATAAATTGTTTTTTCACTGATATTTTTTTTTTATTTGACTCATGCCGGAGGACCTCGCCGAAAAAGGAAGGACCGTTCGTAGTCTATACATGATGTTAATGAAACACCTAAAAAACTCGTGCGTATTTTTTATTCGTCTTAACACTTGATACTATCCTGACTTGTTGTTTTTAAACCACTTTAAGATGTCATTAGCAACATCGTGTCGTTCAAGCTCCTGCAGGACGTCTACGAATTCTTTTAGTGACACACAAACGGAACCTAACTTTTCAATCAAAAGCCTTATTGCACTTCCCCCAAGCTTGTTGTTCTCTTTCGCCAAGTACTGAATGTCTTCGGGGGAAACTTTAAACCGTTTAGCGACATCCTTCCAGTTCTTTTGAAGCGGCGAGGAATCGAAATCCAGTCCGTGAATAAAATCCTCAATATCATATCGTAAATCAGCGAGCCCAACGTCTGAAGAAAGAGCAATGATATAGACAGAGTTAGAAGGAAACAAAATTCATTGTTATCATCATCACAATAATCCTCTAATTTGAGGACACCCCCAGTCGTCCCACCTCCTTCCCTCGGCGCTTACAAGAGTAGTTCCTGCAGGCAAGTACTCGGAGTGTGGCGATGAAGGCTTCTTTTAGAATTTTTTCGTTGCATTGGTCTTACACTCTTATGACGGAGATTGTTGAATTATCGCACAATTACATACCCTCAGGAATTTCATTCTCAAGATTACAACTTTTGTCGTGTTCTTGACCATCAAGGCAAGCTGAAAAGGAATGAATCAAATTATGATGAATTCACTAGCAAATTAGCTTTATCAGTTGCAAGGGATTATGGCATTAATGGAGACGTATGACTATGAGGGAGAGAGTGCATGTGGCGTTTAAGTACCCGGGCATTTTATTCTAACCTTAGTCAAAAACTAAAAAAAAAAAACCAAAAGCCTTGTTATGCCCTTATTCGAGTATGCTGATTTAGTTTGGGGAGACAAACATAATGTAACTTTAATGTCTAGTCTGCAAGTGCTTCAAAATAAGGCGGCTAAAATAATATTAGATCGACCACTGTATTCCTCTGCGTCTGATGCGTTAACTACACTGAAGTGGTTAACACTAGAAAAAAGGCGCTTCCAGCGCCGATGCGTACATGTATATAAATGTCTTAATAGTCTCACACATCACGAACTAACATTAGTCACTCAGCAAGAACAGCATAGTTACAACACAAGAAATAAAGCAAACCTCAAAATTCCATCCGTTAAAAGAAACTGGGGCAAACAAAGAACTGGCTATCATGCTGTAAGTGATTTTAACTCGCTGGACAAAACTATACGAGCCGCTGATAATGTAAATATTTTGAAGCGTAAGATTTTTAATTCATTGATTTAAGTTTTGTATTACACATAAGATACATTAGTTTTTAGTAGCATCTTTTAGCATTTTTATTCATTGTAAATTTTTAATTTTTAATTTTCGAGGTCCTTTTTGTAAACCACTTTTCAGTGAAAAAGTTTCCTCATTAAAGATTGTCATCATCATCAAAAAAAGGAATCTTTTGATCGCATTAATTAGATAGCTGCACTCATACAGAATAGCACCTAAGGGCTTTGCTCAGAAAACTAATTTTCACGTGTAATTTACAATTAAGATTTTAATTTGTCATAGAGAGACCAAACTTGTTTGTCGTCCATAGCTAAAATTATATTATTGCGAATCCGATCGAGGGAAGAGCAACAGGGTTTTGGTTCCCATTAACCTGAGTGGTGATAAAATTTCAAATAAACTTAGTAAATACGCACGTGTAAAATTTGAACCACCCACTGAGGACTCATTTCCTTGAGAGGCCGTTCGACTCTCAGCAGAGCCAGAGCTCACGTTGTCCTGGTCTGAGCTAGAGTTAGTTTCTAAAATTCAAAAATTTCTAAAACGTTTAGATGCAAGGTTAATGAATGAAAATGGACTTTGAAAAGACGTCATCATGAGCCAGAGTGAGTCATACATTCAACTCTTAAGGGGTCATTTTGGCCGAGTGTAGAGGAGCCGGGGTATCGAACAGGTACTGAAAAATGTGAAAAAATAGCTACAAATTATACATTTTAGCACACACATTTATGTCGATACCAATGGCACCTTACCTATATTTTTTTCCTTCACCTAACAATTCATTTGAAAATCATAAGCCTTGTCCCAGTTCTGCCATTTTTACTGAGGTGCGGTTATCAGCATCTCTACCAATAATACTAATCATACTATGAAATAAAGAAAAGTTGATCCTGTTGATAATTGTATTACCCTTTTGCAGAGAGGAAGGTTTTCAAAAAGTCTGGAAAGTCAATGTGGTGTTACGGGTTAGTCTCAAGGAGGTTCTGAGAGGGAAAATGTAGTGAACAAACTTTGGGGGCCGAGATACAAGTTTGCCACCTCGCTGAGTAGCTGTGACGTAATTTTAGGACTTAGACTTCCGACGTGCTTTTAAGGCACAGCCTTTTCTTCGGTAATGATAGGAAGATCGCCATTAGTATAATCCCACCTTGAGAAGAGCAGCTCTGTGAATCCTCAGTTGTTATGACGGGGTCCAACTCCATTGATTCATCGCTATCTGCAAAGATAAGTTATTCTCAATTTTGAACGATATGCATTTCTTGTGCCAGGTCAGTGGAGATGGTCAAAGAGGGTAAGCCATGAACGAAGAAGTCTCTAACCCTGTTTGTCGATCTTCTTTACTGGATTCTAGTACAGGCTAGGTAGAATCCGCTCCACCTTCCTATAGTCGACCAAGTGAATAGATTCAATTTTCTGTGCTTCAACTCTCCACTAAACCCTTTCATCCCCAAGATGTCGTTATTAATTCTCCTTACTGTCTGCATACAATTCTTATGATGTTAGTTTGGAGAATTTGGTATTGGATCATCTAATAATACCCTAATTGATATTTTACTTGATTCTCATTACTTGTCTGCCTGATATTGCATTGATGTTGTAAGGAGAAATTCGGTCTTGATCACTTTTGGGAGTCAAAGGGTTAACGAGGCGGTTTAATTAATGACACTTTGGGCATTTTTCAAAAGATATGTCGCGGAAACCTGATGAATAAGGATCCCATTCGAGAGGACTATTTAGCCAAGACTCCTTGTCGTTGAAGCGGATATTTGGAACACTTGACTCATGCTTTCTCACCTATTGTAGTTTAATCCTACCTTCCAGTCGTGGTTCTTTCCTCTGAGAAATTATGCATCTTGAGCTTAACAAATGAATGACAGTTCCTGTAGAGATGACAATCAAAATTATCATAATAATTGTTCCAAATATAGCCCATGGTGAAGAAGATTTATTTTCCCCCTCTGTGACTTTTTCTTTTTCGCCGAAATATTTGCAGCCGGGTCGTTTTCTTCTTGTAATAGAACTTCCATATTTCCGGCAGCAATCGAAGTTGAAGCAATTCTGCTATACAGTGAAGATGGTTGTGGCATGATGCTAGTCGTGGATTCTATACTTGTAGAGGAACGGTTTTCTACTTCAAGTGGAACTCTAATAGACCCTGGAATTGCTGTCGACAAAACGCTAATCAGCGATGAACGTTGTGGCTTTATGCTGGGTGTCAGCGGTATGTATGGAACTGCAGTTGCTATAGACGAGCCACCGCCTGTCGGAGATGAAAGTTGCGGCCAGATGCGAGGAGTGGTTGTGGTTGTGACTGGTTCTTGCGTAGTTTCTCTGCAGTCAGTCATGTGGCCATCAAAGAAGTATCCTTTGGGACACTTATGTCCACATTTTCGATTATGTTCCGTGGTACATTCTTGAAGGACATTTCGTAGTCCGCACTCCTGGCAAGGTTTGTAGCTTTCCACTCCATGGCTGTTGGAGTAGGTCTTGTTTTTTTCACAAGGCACACATTCTATCTTGGCATGTTCTGGTATCGATGAGCCACATTGTATGTTCAGTCCGTGACCCTCAGGACACTCTGGGCACGGTCTGCATCCCGCGAATTTACCGCTGGGACTTAACTTCACAAAGTTTTCAGCCAATGAACATGCGGATTGACCTTCTACCACAGATACCATCATCCATAGTAAAAGAGACTTTGGATGGTTTTCTGAAGTGAAAAATGAAAATATTTGTAAAAAAATAGTATATTTTAGCCGGGTACGTCTTCTAGCTACTGTTCGAGAGATTCGCCCCCACTCCTTTCCCGAAGTTCCCTCTTCAGATAATCGGAGACTGGATCCGAGAAAACGTCGGAAATCGAGCTTCAGTGTTCGCAATGTTCGTGGTGGGGGAGAAGGACGTTGCGTGACGAGACCAAATAACGGTTGCGAAGGAGACTACAACCGGGAAGAGAATAAAACCACTTCTGGGACGCTTAAACATGATAAGTCAAATATCGACCACCAGAAATCCTTTGTTTCCGCATTAAACTAAGAGATTCAAATCTATGGCAAGCACCAGGAGAGAGAATTGTTAAATTTCAATTGCAATCAACCCCTTGTGAACGGAACTGTCAAAAAAAATAACTAAAATGCAGATATTTGATGAGGAGTTCATATAGCGGAGAGTGTACTACACTTATATACGTCACTGACTGGAGAGAGGAAAAGTTACCCTGTGTCTATATATTTCACACAATAGTTTGGTTGAAACTAACAAAATACATGTTACAAATTTTAGTTCTGAAAACAGACATGTAATGAGCTGCAGAATAATCATAATTTTAGGCGAGCTAGAGACTAAAGTGATTGCGTGGTAATTTACATTCAAATGATATTTACGTTCTATGCAGTGGAGTAAGATCTAGATTTTTTTTTCCTCAGAACTAAGTATACAAGTCAACAATATTGGTGAGACCACAAAGCGAGCAGAATTATTGTCTACCATCACCGCTAAAAGTTTACTAAAGGCAAAAGTGAGACTTCGTAGATTTCACTGAGCAATGAGTGAGTTGCCCGTAATCGGATCCTTGCGTTTGCGCAGAGATCTCTGGGATTGTCACGGGGCAAACATTGCAGCTCGCAAGAAAGAACTGTATGTTGAAAGGCAGTTTTGACGTCCAAAAAATGACTTTTGAAAGAGATCAACGCTTTTTAGGCGCAGTTTGATCATAAATGGATTAATGTATTCTAATACAAGGTAGGTGTAAGTCTTTCCGAACTTCTCTCCTTCCGTAAGCTCCATTGTGAAATCCTCATCACGTAATGGTCTCGCCATATTACAAAATAAGCCACAAATCGCGGGGAAATAACTCATTTAAGTGTTGTCAGTTGTATTTATTCATATAGATCCTGTCTTCGTACTTGTCGACCTATTGAACAAACAATTTACGACGTCTGAAAATACTTTCTTAAGGGAGAGCAGTCGTTGTCAGCGCGATGGCAATGTTTTTCAACCGAGCTGTTGCTCTTTGGAACGATGGAATAAGCGATGGAATACCTGAAGAAATCCCTGGGTCAAGTGATATTTTGTTTGAGCAAAATCCAAACGTTATTGAGCGGCTACTTTTCTCCTATTTGAGCCGATTATCAACGCAGGTTCGTTCTTATAGATCACAACAAATAAGCAGTGTAGGTGGTTGATCACTTAAGCGTATCGCGATAATACTTAATGCTCAAGCACGCCATCAGCTCAATCTCGTGATGATGATTCGAGGTAGCTGTTTCAGTGCTCTTTTGTATTATCAAGCCAAGAAAATAGCTAGAAGTACACTTAGCACGATTAAACAAAACTGGAAAGGCTTAAATGAGTTATTTCTTGGCGATTCATAACTGATATTTTTAAAGTTCGCGACCATCAACTGAAGGATGTCAATTTCACGATAAACCATGCCTATGGAGAGGAGTTTATTGGTCGATTTTACTACATATTTCGTAGCTGTTCCAAAAAAACTTACGCTTCCTTTGTATCAATGCGATCCGAATCAATTTCTGATAAAACAGCGGCTAAAAAGCGATAAACTCTCGAAAAATGTTTTTTTTAGGACGTCGAAACTGCCTTTCGCTTCACATCTCTTTCTAGCAGGCTGCAATGTTTGCTCCGTGGCGATCCCAGAAATCATTGCGCAAACACAAGGATCATATATTGGCAACTCCTTAATTTATCAAAGAAGTAATGTGTCAACTCAGCATAATTTTAAAACGATTGAAAATATTACGAAATCCTTATCTAATTTATACTGGCACATAATCAAAAGCCCTCAGAAAATGAAGGGTCCAAACAGTATAAAGAACACTCACCATTTTCTATATCAACGAGAAACTTCTTGAAGGCTTGCGGCGTGATATCCGGTTTCTGTAAACAAGAGATCGGTTGTGATACGTTCTGCCGGGCACGTTCGATATTTACGTATTCTGCCTAAAAAAACTTTCAAAGCTTCCGAAGGCCTCATCACAGTTAGTCATTAAACCGCAGACGCTAGTGACGATGTAACATGTCGTCGCTGACAAAATAGCATACCCATACCTGCCAGGTGATTCCTGATTCTTGTAGCGTAGTCGCCGTATGAGCAACAGATAAATCGGTTTTTAAACAACTGTCCTCTGCTTGGGATATTTTGCCACAGGGTGATTCCTGATTCTTGTTGTGTAGTCGCTGTATAGGCAAGAAGTAAATCGCTTTTTAACCACAGCTGTCTTTCGCTTAGGATATTTCACCGCCTACACATACTGGAAAATTACCTGCCTGCCTGACAGTAGCCTCCTACGCAGACGTTCTTTGGGCTAGTCAGGCAATCTTCCTTCCCCACGTGGGAATGAGGATTGCGTGATGAGCCCAAAGAACGTCTGTGTAGGAGGCTAGCTTGACAGAACTTCTTTGCTATGATGACGCATAGTTCAACGACAGGGGGCGGATACGAATGAATCAGTCATGTGATCGTCCTCAAAGATACATAAGTCGGAAAGTGTGCTCCGAATAACTTGTGTATCAACCGCATCGCTCTAACATTTCAAACGGTACAGGCCGAGTACAGGAACTGTCAACGTCCAATTTCATCAATTATCGTAAAAGCTCGACCCTTGTAACCGCAACAAACGGTAACTAAGGCCACATAGAAATTTGGCACGACTCTGACGTATTTCTTTGAAGAGAACTAAAATAGACCTCTAAGTAAATACATGTGCTACTCAGACCATTTTGCGTGTGATTGACTTCGAAAAATTCAAATTGAACACTTTCACGGGATTTTATGAATCAACTTAACGGCCTGCTCCCAGTTGGCTTGTTAGCTCAATTGGTAAGAGCGCTGCACTAGTATCGCAGAGTTCAGTGGTTCGAGTCCCGTACAGACCTGATGTTTTTCAGGTCTGATTTTCGCTATTGTATAAATAGCGCTATCTACTGCGAGGATCGTGCATCATACGTATCTAATACCGCAGTTCAAAATATATGAACTTCATATATTCATTGTATCTCATTTATCACTTTCACGGGTTTATTACGAATCAACTTAACGGCCTGCTCCCAGTTGGCTTGTTAGCTCAATTGGTAAGAGCGCTGCACTAGTATCGCAGAGGTCAGTGGTTCGAGTCCCGTACAGGCCTGACTTTTTTCAGGTCTGATTTTCGCTATTGCATAAATAGCGCTATCTACTGCGACGATCGTGCATCATACGTAGAGTCCATTACGTTTGATGTAACTTCTGGTAGCAGGTGAAGCCATGTTTATTTATCGGCATGGGCAAAAATATTTCGTTTAAAAATGAACACTTATAAGCGTTTTGTTTTACAAAAGGACCATAGAAAGTATTTCTGAGAGCAACTGGTCCTAATTTAAGTACAGAAAAGGTGTTTCCCTTTGAAAAATGCAGACCGTTTCAAAACCCACAAACTTCCCGATCTGCTTAACATAACCTCTCTTAGGGAGCGAGTCAGGACTTTGTTGTGAAGGAAAGACTTCGACATCGTCTACCTCCATAGTGGATAGTAAATGGAGTGTCTGGTATTGGATAGAAGAGGACTGCTATTTGGATTCGGCAGATTTACATGTTTATTCGAAAACTTTCGAATAACATTTAGTGATAACAGTAACCTCACATAGAAGTTTCAAAAGCGCCCCAGGAAACATCACCAATCTACGCCCCGGTACCGTGACAAAAACTAGAAAAGATCAATAACAGCCATACGGGGCTCCTGCTTCCTAGTAACTTATTACTGGGAAGGAACTTTTCAATTGCGTGTCGTGAAATCAAAAGCAGGGTAATTACAGTGGCCAATCAAACAACTTTAATTTAAACGTTATAAGGAGCTCGTGAGAACGTAAAGTCGTTAAACGCAGGAGAGCTGTTTCATGCCCTTGGAAAAATTCATTTTCTCAAGTCGCGATTGTTTTTAGTTTTCACATCTCCTTATGGGGTGGTGTGAATTTTCTCGACGGCACAGTAAATGTAACCAAGCGAAGTTTCTCCGACACTCGATTGAAAATTAATTAATCAGACTAAGCCGAGTTTCAAACTTCGGCGAGTCTCATACAGGATAACCTTAGAACATAATATAAAAAATATCCTTGTTAAAAAATAAATGAAGCACGCAGTGCTTATTTTCTTCTCAATGTGAGATAAATCACTGCCAATACTTTAGGCTGCAGTATTTTCTCAACTCATCATGGCACATCAAAAAGTGACATGAAGGAATAATACGAAGAAAAATAAATTCAGACAACCTTCCATGTACTATACGACTCCAAGGAAGGGCTAACGCTCGAAACGTCAGCTTCTGTAATCGTTACGGTGGCAAATTTACCATTTCAACCTTGTTGATATATCCAAATTATTTCGTTACTTCCACCGACGCAGCCCCAAACAGTTTCTTTCGAAACTATCAGCCTTTACTATACGACTGGCCTGTCTGAATTTTAAAATATTCATATATATATATATATGATACTATCATATATTTCCTACAATAAAGAAGTTCTGACTTCAACATAAAACTTGGTCCTCAATTGCACTTACGAACGTTGCCTAATTAACAAATCGACGGTGGCGTAACGTGGTCAGCACTCATATAGAAAACGTTATTTGTCATCACTGTGGACTCGATCGCTTGCGCCTCGTGAGTCCTCAACATTTCCATCACCGTGACTGTAATGTCAAACGTCTTTGTCGATAAGAGTACAGACCACGTAAAACCACTGTCGATTTGCTTTTTTGTTTTTTACCACAAATCGACGTAGAAAAAACTGTGGCGAGAAATTATGTAACCATGGGAATACTTTTACCACTAAGAGAAAAGGTTAAAAAGCTTACAAAATCTTAGAAGAATAATATAAATTTTTCACCGAACTTCGTAATATAAATTTCACTACAAAAGTCTCACTATTTTTTGTAATTCTTAATTAAAAAGATCCTCTAATCTGATCTTAAACCAACATCTATGAACCGGCGTGGATCCCTAGGGACTTTCTTAAAATGTGTTTAAACTACTTCGATTCTTCCAAATACACACAACCAGTTACATGTAATTTTCTTACCAATTATCAACTGTTACGGTTGTACAAATTGTTCGTGGTGCATAAAGTTAATGAGACACTTAACAATCTCTTGGGTATTGTCAATTCTTACCCTCCTCTGAATATCAGGTAATATCCTGTTTTTTTCTGAACCAATTTACAATTTTATTTGCAACATCGTACCGTTCCAGCTCTTGGAGGACGTCTACGAACTTTTTCAGAGTCGCACATTTTTTGCTGCACAGGATTGGAATCAAATGACGCATTGCGCTTCCCCCTGTCTTCTTGTTCTCATTGCCAAGAATCTGAATGCCTTTTGGGGAAATTTGAAACCGGTTTGCGACATGTTTCCAGTTCTTTTAAGATGGCGTGGAATCGACATCCAGTGGCAGAATAAAATCCTCGATATCATACTGGTAGTCAGCGAGCTTGACAACTAACGAAAGAACAATCAAATTGATAAAGTTAAAAGGGAGAAAAAAATCATCATTGTTATCACTATCACGATAATGTTCATTTGATGACACCTCCGATTGAGGCTGGCTGCTTATGGTTAAGAGAAGAATGCATGATCTCTACAGGTGAGTACTGGGAGTGTGGCGACGAAGGCTTCTTAATTTGCATGTGGCATTGGTTTCTACACACTTATGACATTAACATACCTTCAGGGATGTCATTCTTAAGAATACAATCTGTGTCGTGTCTTTGATCATCAAGCCGAGCTGCAATATTGAATTAAATTATGATGAATTCACCGGCTATTTAGCTTTTCCAGTTGCAGGGGCTTACTACATGAATGGGAAGGTATGATGAGGATAAGGGAGAGGATGCTTGTGGCTAAGGCTTGAAAGTCCTAAAAAAATCAGAACTTTTGATTGCATTAAACATTTTGGAGACTTAGCAATCTGAAAAAGAGAGTTTGGTTAAAAAATAACCAAAGTTATCGTTTTTGCTACATTAAAGCCACAATATGATAATATGGTAGATTTTATCCACGAAATGGATGATGTATTACAGTCCTAAGTTCTAAGAACACCATCTACACCACACCATCAGTGTTATCACGTTCATCTGAAAGTAGACTTTACTTATATTGCTAATTGTGTAATCTTCGAAGGGAATTGAATTTTGTATTTGTAAGCGAACTCGTGGAGCTCAACATTAAATTTACAGGCATCACTGCCGCAAATAGTAACCGCTAAGATCTGCTAGAGGTCAATTTGATACGTTATTGTTTATACTTATAAAAATGATCCATTGAATGTAACGCTGACTAAATAGCTACATGGAGTTGGTAAAACGTTCAGTAGCCTGTGCTGAGAGTTTTTCCCATTAACAAGGCTACAGAAAAGGGGAGACATTGTTCTATTTTGTTTTTTTTTTCTCGAGAATTCAGGATTGATATGAAGAAGGAAAGACTGACTCTTCACCTGTTGGATTTTGTCCAGTAATTGGCTTGTTAATCATGGCTTGTCTAACGGGAGACTGCTCTTGCTCATCTGCTCGATTACCCGCGAAAAAAGAATAATGAACAATAATGCAAAAGTAGCTTATTTCTTTTCAGCCCAACTTTCAAACACTAGTTTAAAGAAAGATACAGCCATGAGAGTAACTATAAATAGGTCCTTAACGTTTGTTAGCAGGGAAGCTAAAGGAAGAGTGGTTCCCCGTCGTAGGCGGGAACTGGGAGTGTGGCGATGAAGGCTTCTCAAGTTGCTTGTAGCATTGGTCTAACACTCTAATGACGGGGATTTTTTTATTGTCAAACACATGCATACCTTTCAGGATGTAATTCTCAAGAACAAAATCTGTGTCGTCTCCTTGATCATCATGGAGAACTGCAATTAAATGAATGATGGTGAACTCACCGGCCATTTAGCTATTTCAATTGCAGGGGGATTATTGCATAAATGGGGAGATAATGCATGTGGCGTTTAGCCACAAAAATTCCGAAAAAATTTTAAACGCTTTGATTGCATTTGATATAAGAGAGGATCAAGAGGCGATGGCGTTCGTGAAAATTAGAGTCAAAGGAAGGACTTCGTTGAGAGAAATATTTCACGGGTGTTTCACTATTATTATTTTGGTCATACAGAGACCGACCAAAAAAACTTAAGAAGACAATTTCACAAGGAGAGAATAGAGTGGTTTTGGCTTCCATTTATCTGGGTGCTGATAAAAATTCAATAAACTTTGTAAATAAGAACATGAAAATTTTGAACCACCCACCCTCTAAGGACTCACTTCTTTGAGAAGCCATTAAACTTTCAGCAGAGTTAGAGCTCAAGTTTTCTTGATAAGAGCTAGGGTTGACTTGAGTTTCTGAAATTCAAAAAGTGGAAAAAAAAAACTAATGAATCGTCTTCAGAGTTAGCGAGACTCATACTTCTATCTCCCCTAAGGTCATTTTTGGCTGAGCGAAGGGGTACGGGAAAAGTGGGAGCGGGGTAAGGGCGAGCGGGGAGCAGGGGAAGGGAGGGCGGGGAGCGGGCGGGGCGATGGGATGGGATTTGGAACAGCTACAGTACTAAAAAGTACGAAAAAGAGATAAAGGGGGTGCATTTTTTCGCATAAAACATTTCGGTCGATACCACTGCCCAGAGGACACCTAAACTGTCCTTTTTTTTTTTCTTCAATTGCGATTCACTTCAAAATCTCGAGCCTTATCCCAGTTCTGCCTTTTTTAAGGAGGCCTGGCTATCAACATCTCTATACCAGTAATACTAATCACACAATAAAAGTAATATTCCTGTTGAAAAATGTGGAACCCTTTTGAAGAGATAAAGAGTTCTCGAAATTTGGAAAGTTGTGGTATTACAGAAAGAACACGAGAGCGGGTTCATTGAGGAAAAAAATAATACTGCTCAATACAGTAAAAAATGTACACAGAATTCAAGGTTTGCCAATTATCTGAGTAGATGTAACGTAATTTGGCATCTGGAACTCCAATCACGTCTACAGCAAAGCCCTTTTCCTTGTAAAAGAATAACCAGCTTCTTGATCTTACCTGGCGAAGAGAAGCACCTTAAACCCTCTCTAGCTCCTAAGGGGTTCAATGGTATTTCAGCAGTATCTGCAACAAGTTAAAAATCACTTTAGAAACGATCTTTATTCCTTGTGTCAGGTCAGTGGAGGCGGTCAAAAAGTAGACAGGCTATGTACGACGAAGTTCTCTTTTTGCTCATTCTATTTGCCGATCTTCTCCAGCTCCACTGACCCACTACACAGGCAAAGAATAATCTGTTCCAACTTCATAGGGTCGTCCAAGTGAAAAGAAAGATATCCAGACTTTTCTATTTGCAAAAGCTTTTCAATTCTTTGCATGTAAATTTTATGTTTCTACATCTTCTTAGTCAACATTTTTATTTTAAGCTTTAATATCTATGTAGATTTAAATTTCTAACATTGTTATGCGCAACTGAAAATTTTATATTGATAATTGCGCAATACGAGTCAATAAACTATTGTTCAATCATTCAATAAATTATTAAAACTTCAGACCCCTTTTCTTAAAACTATTGGCGACTCGAGCTTTAATCATAATATCTGTCGTGTTGGGAAGGAAAATATCCCGAAAATGTCTCAAAGGGACCAGTAATGGCTTTTAATCAAGAGGGCCATCAGGCCAAGACTCCTGGTCGCTTAGAATACGTGGAACCCTCGACTAATACCATTCCTATCATCATTCATTCTAGTTTAATCCTACCTTTCTGCTTTGGCCTTCTCTTCTTGGACATTCTGCACTTAATCCAGCAAACTATTGCTGTCGGTGTAAAGATGATAATCAAAACTATTGTTGCTATTATTCCCAATACAGTCAACAGTGTCGAAGCTTTGCCTTTCCCTCCCTTTGTCTTTTTATTTTTCGCCGAGATACTCGCAGCCGTTTCGTTTCTCTCTAGTAAAGGAACTTCCATATTTCTAGGAATCGAAGTTGAAGCAATTCCACGATACAATGAAGACAGTTGTGGTATGATGCTTGGCGTGGATTCTACTCTTGTGGAAGAGCGGTTTTCTACTACCAGTGGAACTTTGATAGACCCTGGAATTTCTGCAGACAAACCGCTCATCAGCTTTGAATGCAATGGCTTTATGTTTGGAGTCGACGACACAGCTGTACTTGTCGAGGTACTTGATGGCGAGATGCTAGGAGTAGGCTCCACTGACAAAGTTGTTGCTGTGAATGTTGCTGGTGTAGTTTCTCTGCAGTCAGTATTGTGGCCATCAAAGAAATATCCTTTGGGACATTTACGTCCACATTTGCGATTTTGGTCTGGGGTGCATTCTTGAAGGACATTTCGTCGACCGCACTCCTGGCAAGGTTTGCAGCTTTCCACTCCATGGCTGTTGGAGTAGGTCTTGGTTTTTTCACAAGGTACACATTCTATCTTGGCATCTTCTGGTATCGATGAGCCACATTGTATGTTCAGCCCGTGACCCTCAGGACACTCTGGGCACGGTCTGCATCCCGCGAATTTACCGCTGGGACCTAACTTCACAAAGTTATGAGGTAATGAACATGGGGATTGACTTTCTACCACAAATATCATTATCCATAGTAGAAAAAGACTCTGAATGGTTCGCTGAAACGAAAAATGTAAAGGGAGGCAATGCAATTGACCAGTCCAGACAATCTATGTGCGCCCGCGCTCCTCCGCTTCGGAGGATTGAAGACTGGATCCGAGTAAACGGTAGGCTGGATTTCCGCCGCTCTCTCGAGTCCGGTCTTTTTCGTTCCTCTCCTAGAAGAGACTCATCGGAAAGGAGCGCGGGCTCCGGTTCCCGAACAGTGGCTGGTAATCGAGCCTGAGTAAACGGTGGAAATCATATAATCTCAGGCTAATCTGTGACAGGAATGAGCTATCAACCACCCAACGTACCAGAAACCCCATGTTTCAAACTAAACGATGCAATCTATAGCAAACGCCAAGAGAAAAAATTGTCAACTTCCAGTGGCATTCACCCGGCATCGGGATAAATTATGGACTGGACTATTCTTTGTACCCTTTTTGGAACCAGTTTTTGGACCATTTTTTAAATAATTTTTTAGACCAGTTTTTGGACCATTTTATCGGGGGGGGAGGTAGACCATTAGCAGTCTATGCAGTCTATCAGTACTCAGGGAGGGATGGTAGGCAGACTGCTGTTACTGAGGAAGAGTTGGAGGACGAGCTATTAGTACACAGGGAGGGTGGGAGTTTGATGAATTAGTAACTACTACTAATTTATGGAGTGTTCATTGACTCATACAAATTATTTTGAGCACTTTATCGACTGACTAATTGTGGGTAAAAATTTTGGCGCTGGGCCATTGCGTTTCTTTAGTTTTTTGTCACGCGAATGCGAAAGTGGCACCTAGACACTGGCTATAATTGTTATTGAAAATATCGCCATCTTCCACTGTTAAGTCATGCGTGTGCCTGTGAAGTCGACTTGTGCCAGTTCTAAATGATACTCACGGGTTAGCATCAATCATCTTTCAGTTGCCTCACGTTTCCCTTTTTGTATGTGACAAAAAAAGGGGAAGAAAAAGCGCGATATCTTTATAAATGGTTTCACAACATGGGGTGTGATCCAGTTGTCAATGAAGCTTTCGTGACACATATCCAAGCTCCAGACAATAAAATTTCCCAGGCAGAATCGGACTTGTACGTTTTGCCAACGGAAAATATCGGCAAGCAACAGTGGCCACCATAGTCCCACTTCGCAGGTTTCGTAAGTATTTATGCAACAAGTGATTGGCAGCGGCCGGGGCAAATTGGAAAACAAACCTAGGAGAGTCGCGAGGAATACTCGGTCGCGATTTTCGGTGTCGGTGATGAACTCCTTTGTTTGCGAAACAGATAAGGTCGATATTTGCGCTTTCCCATATTGCAAGTACAGCAGTGCTTTTTCCCGATTCGAGAAAATGATTCCTCTTCGAAATCGTTCGCTGATGCGGTAAGAGGACAGAAGTCAAACTGTGGAAATTCCGTGATCTCGTCTGATAAGATCAATGACAAAAGGAAGATGGACAAATTTAGGAATTATATATTGTGACACAAAGGAGAACGTGAAGCAACTGATGGTGCACAAGTCGACTCAAAAGGCACACGCATAATTCAACAGCGGAGGATCGTAAACGCGATATGTTTCCAGTAAAAATCAAAGTCCAGTGTTTACGTTTATGAAGAAACGCCGCGGCCCAGCGCAAAAATTTAATACACAAGAAGTCAGTCGAAAAACCGATTAATATAATTTGTACGATCGGATAAAAGCTCCCTTAACCAGCAGTGTTTACTATTACAACCACCTCCCACCCCCCCTCACTGAGTAATAACACTCTACCTCCCACCCCTCCCTCAGTCCTGATAGACTGTATTCCCTCCCTTCCTGAGTACTAATAGTTTGCTTCTCAGCTATATATTGGTAAATTAAATAGATAAATTAATAAATAAATAAAAAATGGCCCAAAAATGATCTAAAATTTGGTCCAAAAATAGTCCAGTCCATATTTCAACGTATGACTATTCACTCCCAATATAGCCTTACAAACAGAACTTACACAAACGCAACTGTCAAACAGCTAAAACGCGGAGATTTGATTAAGACTAGCATGTAAATGCAAAATGCAAATGTCCGAGACATGCGTCGCTCTGGACAGAGGGAAACAATTATTTCGTAGATACACAGAAGACTCTGGTTGAAATGAACGACTGAACACACGATTAATTACGATCTATGCAGTGAAGCGAGATAAACAGCGTGATAGTAAATTTTTTTTTTCAGATCTATGTAAACACGTCAAAGTTGTCGACGAGACTATAAGGCACGCAAAACTATTCTCTTACTATCACTACTAAAAGTTTACTTACGACGAAACTTACACTATAGATTTCATTGAAGTAATACATTTGCGAAAAAAATCAATGTGTTAACTCAGCGTGATCTTCAAATGATCGAACATAATATGAAATCCTTCTTTAATTTACACTGATATACAGTTAAAAGAAAATGAAGGGTCCAAACAGTATAAGTGATACTCACCATTTTCAATATCAAGGAGAAACTCCTTTTAAAAATGTTGGCAGCGTGATACATATTAGTTTCTGTAAACAAGAAACACACTTTAATATCAATCGTGATATGTATTTCCGGGCAAATTTGGCTCAGTATTCGCGTATCCTAACTTAAAACTTTCAAAGCTCTTGAAGGCCACATCATGATCAACGATCAAACCACAGGTGATGTAACATATCATCGCTTTCAAAATATAACATACTCGTAGCAGTTTGACGCTGTCAGTGTTGCGCTAGAGGGTAATTCTTAATTCTTGAAGCGTAGTCGCCGTATGAGCAAGAAATAAATCGCGTTTTAACCAAATTAATCACAGCAGTCCTCCCCTTGAGATATTTTGCCACCTTATCAATGGCACGGGCGAACAATTAATCGTAATATTACTTGCTTACGCAGCACTGACAGATGGAAATAAAGCGAATTTTTTATTTTAAATAATGACGCAATGTGTCATGACAGGGGCTCCGGAAGCCAGTCATGTGATCGTTTACGAAAAAAAGCAATTTTAAAAACCACAATGTAAATACTTATTTCCTTTAAAAATCACGTCCAAACAAGTTTCCTTGTGCAGATAATTCTCGAAGTTAGATGTCGGCAGAGGGAATGCTAATGACAGTAAGGTTTCGTGATGCTATTGCGTGCCTTGTTCATGCTATTTCGAGCTTGTTTACTCCTTGATCAGGACGGTTTGACAATAATTATAAAACATAATTATCTACACCTGAGAGGGTTTCCTTTTCGTTCTTAATTTCGCGAGATACAGCTCCCAAACACTATTTCATCTGACATGTTTGATGACCTAGAATTTCGAGGAAAATACCTATTTCGAAGGGTAGAAATTATTTTCCGGCATGAGTTATTAGGTCTCCTATTTCTTGAACAATCGCCTGAATCGGTAATTTGTCTGTCTTTGGGCTCAAAGCCAGGGATGATTTATGCTAGTATTGTACAGGGAACCTCAATCAGTTTGAAATCCGTTCAAGATCTTCAATGCATCTGGTTGGACTGCTCGATTTGCGAGTTCGATTTCTACGATAAAGTCATCCAACTTTTCAAATGGTCTACAAACAAGACATTATTGGTGTTGGCAAAGATCTCGGTCCGTCATTTCTAGAATCTTCATGAAAAGGAGCATTAGGTTAAAACAGTTTAAGCTGAATTGGCGTTTTTTACACTCCACTTCTCCAATGTGCGACCCCGTGTTTTTCCTTATTTTCGTTTAGTTCCGGAAACACCGCTAACAATGGGGTTCAAATTCCACTCACAGTCACAGTAAAAAGAAAGCCCAAAACCCAAACGGTGTTCTTAGTTCTTAGCCATCGAAATCTTAACACCTTGCTTAACGTGATGCAATTGTTTCAGTTTCAATCACCGTATAATCAGAGATGACATTTTCATGAGGAGGGGGGAGGAGGAAGGCTTCTTTTTGTTTACTTTAACTTCTTTCGTCAAAATTTCTTTTTCCAAACGTTTAAATGTAATTTTTTCAAAGCACGCTCGTTTTTGAGAATAAAATTAAAAATGAAAATGTCTTACCGAGAAAGGCATGCAAGGGCTCGTGGTTTGTCCAACCATCAATGATTAGGGAAGGTACGTTTTTTATTGGGGGGGGGGGGTGGGCCGGGGCTTCGGAGGGGAGGGTCATTAGTAAATATTTTACAAATTGGGGGGGTCAAACCTGTTTGATACGCAGCCGGGGGAGGGTCATAGTTTTTTTTTCTTTTTTTTTAGGCAAGGAAAAAACTACTCCATGTCGGTTAGTTGACTTTTAATTATTTGTTACCAAGCGCTCGAAGTGTATAGAAACCTAAAACTTATATATACAAGCAAAGCTACCAGTCTAAATCAATCTACATCATTTTAAACAGATGTCGAAATATTATGTCAAAAAACTATCTTGTCCCAACTAACGTAATTGTCTCTCTCGACCCTTGCCCGCTTTCGTCCATATTTTGACGTCGGTAATGTTTCCGCGCGGGGCTCTGGTATAAAATTAGTGTCCAATGACGATTCGTTACTTGAGCTACTCGGGCTTGAACCGACAAGTCGATCTACCACATCACTTTGCGAGTCAGTTTCCACCTCGGAAAGTGACGAGGTCACTTGATGCTGTACATTTCTGAGTGGGAGCTTCCGAGGTTGTTGACGCCCCATTAAATTGTACTGCAAGCTACCAATGTGCGCTTTTATCGTTGCGACTTTTCCAGCTTTCTTCCCGTTGAAGGTGATCTTGTGATGGAAAAAGTACAAGGATAGTTGGTCCACCCTCAACGACGACAGCTTATCGGAGTTGTACAGTCCAACTCAGTCAATGTCATTGTACTCCCGGTTCAGCCGTTCCATTCGCTCCAGTTTCAGTCTCCTCTTTCTTCTTCTCCGTGCGCATTTTTATCTGGGCAAGGTGCTCAACATACTCTGCTACAAACTTTTCGGGGACAATGTATTTATCTGAAAACCTTCTAATAGCCTCACTGTCCCCACTGACTAGTTCACTTTCCTCAAACAATTGCTTAATCTGAGCTCGAGGCTGGAAGTCATCGATCCGGCTCACGGCCATCGGTGGGAGTTGCACTCCAAGAGAGATAATGGAAGTTTGGTAGCTTGCCATAGTCGGGATATGGTCGTCGAGTTGAAAGTGGAGCGCTGGCAGTCTCATCCTTCTCGCAAAATTTACATAGTTTGCCACTTCTCTCTTTACACGACATTCGCCTATACTCCATATAAACCTCACCTTTCTCACAAAATTCCATCTGAGAACTCAGTATATTCGCCCTTTGGGTTCGGGAACCACCCCAGATCGTCATCTTTCCACTTCTCTGGACTTGTACTTTCACTTGTTCCCGCACCCGGTGTACTACCAACAGAGTCAGAGGAGTAGCGGGCATAGTTTTTAGAATGGCAAGTCGGCAAACAGCCACAATAGCCACAAGTTGCTCCATCTGACCTCATGAAATCCTGGCATTCTCCACAAGCGCATTTCCCTCTTTCTATTCCTCGCACATCCTTGCCCATTTTCAAGTTTTCACCGTGCAACGCCAGGCAATTAACTGGTTTGTGCGCAGACACGGTTATGTGAGCAACACTTCCGGTTAGTTATTTTCACTTCCGGTTATTTTTGTCTTGGAGGAGGTGGGAGGAGGGTCAGATCCTTTTTGTTTAGGCATTTATAAAGGGTCATGCATTAATCCAATCTAGAAAGTGGTAGGGCCACGACTTTTTTGGCAAAAAATGTCTAAAATACCCCGGCCCACCAACCCCCCCTCCCCCCAATAAAAAACGTACCTTCTCTTAGTGCAGAACGTGTTTTCCCCATTGGTTGAAGCCATACTTGACAACTACAATGGTGCCTCAGAAGTCCCCTTTACAGTAACTCAGGAAAGCGCAGCGCCACTTTTCTTGCTAAGAACGTCAAGGTTGTGCAATGTTATTGGCTGGCAGCCCACAGAATGAGCTCGGAGTCGACCAGCCTGCAGAGGAGGTCGGTGTAATTTCTTAGCTAGTTTTATCTTGGAAAAAAATTATTGTTTTGCAGCAGCGGAGGACTGGGGAGAGAAAGAAATTTGTCTCAAGGGGCTGAGCAAAGGTCAAACGAAGAGAGGGGAGGGGATGAGACAATGAATACATTACTATATTATCATTTGCCTTTCCTCGGCTCCTCCCCCCACCGTCCACTCTAACTCCAAATCAAACGAACGATTGAGTTAACTCGCCCTAATAAGACACCTGCAAGGTAGGTGTCGGACTATTTTTCTGAGAGGCGTGATATGCACGAAAACCCAGAATACGATATTGAAAGATACCTCCTATTCTGAGAACCAATAGAACTGACACAATTCCGTGAAATTTGGTCCAAACGTATAGCGAAAGATATAAAAGCGTGTAGGCTTTTTATTCCTTAATGTTGGTCAAATGCTTTAATTTTTATAGTGGCCTCAGAACGTAACACATTTTCAAATGTTTAATGCTCTTAACAGGTCTGCTAGCTACTAACTCTTTTAGCCCAAAGAATGACCAGCATCTAATTTCTTCTCACAGTAATTCAGAGATTGATCTTTGGTGACTGACACTGAGCCGTCACATTTCATCAGAGATCACGTCTGATACCCGATTATTCGAAGGAATATCGTTTGGTCACTTTACTGTTTACCGGATTCCTTCGCCTTAGGAGAGGAATAAACAGAAAGCTAATATTTTTTTTCGAATTGTGCATTTAATATCCTTTGTAATGATGTATATAGTGTGTGGTTGTTTCTTGAATATCAGACGCGTGGGAAGTTTTTTTCATATAGGAGCCCGCGAAAATGTGTGGGGGTCAAAGATTCCCTAATGTGTCGGTACGGACTGAAGACTAGTCATTATTTACCGTCTAAGGAGGGGGGGGGGGGGGTTTGGAGCATTTCTTTGCAGGGTTTCTATGGGAACGGAGGAGTATCAGTCGTCACTAACAAAGCATAAAGGATGGACTAAAGAAAATTGAGTGTTTCTTGTGTTTCATTCATCGTCGATCAGGTTAATGTTTAGATTTCTATGCAGTCTATTGGGGGGATCATGTAAAAATCTCATTGTGACACGACAAAATCCTCCCTGCCCCCCTTAAACTCATTCAAAATCGCTCAAAAATCACTTTTAAGGCAAAAGGACGACTGTACACCACAGATAAGGTGATTCAACGTTTATTTATCATGGATTTTTATACATAGTTAGCAATATATCGCTATAGATAAGGCAAACGGTGAATCTGGTAATTTACTATAAAATTACAATCGGCTACACAAACAGAATGTGTGGACCCCCTGTAATTAAATTCAGGAAATTCGCACAAAATTGCGTTTAGCGGCTATTCGAGATCAGTCGAGGCACGTAATTACCGCTCAGATCGAACCCAAATAGGTCAAATAGGAAAAACCGAAAATTAAACCGCACCGGATATCATACCCGAAAACCCGTCGGTATTTTTCGGGAAAACCGAAAACCAAATGCTAAAAAACGGAAAATCTGCAAGCCGCAATGAACATCAAAACCGAAAAATCGAAATTTTTTAGCACAAAAATCGAAAAACCGATCTAAAAAAATAGCTAAAACCGCAAAACCGAAAAATCCTGATGCCCCCCTCTCATTTGTATCTCAAGCCCATGACCAGGCTGAAAGAACATCACACATCTTTTCATGTTTACTTTTGTGAAACCTAAAATCTCCTCTTTAATTTGTGGCTTGAATTGTGCCCTATTTTTTAACCAATGATGTTCTTTCTTTTTTAACCATGATTTGTTATTTTTTTTTCACGGAAGATTAGAATACTAGCAGGAGAGGTTTATAGTGATCAGAACATAAAAGGCTGAGCCTCCCGGTTAATTAGCTCAATTGGTTAGAGCGCCGGATTGTGTTGTGCGGGAGGTCGAGGGTTCGTGCACCGGCCGGATCAATACTCATGGTCTTAAAATAAGTGAGGAAAATTTGCTACCTTTCTATAATCAAGAAATGGATAAACATTTTAGTTTTCTCGGATAAGGACGAATAAACGGAAGGCCCCGTCTCCTGCAGGGCTAGGGGTAGGAGACGTTAATTTCCCACGCACGAGATTACTGTGTCGTGGATGTCCTCCCCTGGGGTGGGATGGGGGGTGTTGGTCCTGAAAAGCCTCTATGGGTAGTAGTCAATCGACCTATGTATGTATGTATGTATGTATGTATGTAGGTATGTATGTATGTATGTATGTTGAGCTACAGTCGTGGTAAGTGTAAATTCCATTACAGATTCGTCATTCATGACTGGCGTTCATGACTGGCGTTCATGAAAATTTTAACCCAGATTATCACTGAAAGCTTTGGTTTCTTGAAAAAAAAAAATTGAGGCTATTGATACTTCTGGTCCTGTGAGTTACTTTGTGTTAGCACAATGTATACTTTATTGCAGTATTTTGTTTCCCAATTGTGGATTCCCAACGATGCATCATTTATTTGCTGCTCTTGAACATAACTGATGATAAATATCATCAAATTTACTGAGGCCACTTTGTAGAGACTATTTCAGAAATGTTCTAGGTAGCTACAAAAACGAAGACCCCGAAAACGAAGACCTCCTACGACAACGAAGACCCATTAAGAAAAGAAAGATCTAGACCCAATACCTGTGCCTGAACCGTCATGCAAAAAAAATTGAGGCTATTGATACTTCTGGTCCTGTGAGTTACTTTGTGTTAGCACAATGTATACTCTATTGCAGTATTTTGTTTCCCAATTGTGGATTCCCAACGATGCATCATTTATTTGCTGCTCTTGAACACAACTGATGATAAATATCATCAAATTTACTGAGGCCACTTTGTAGAGACTATTTCAGAAATGTTCTAGGTAGTTACAAAAACGAAGACCCCGAAAACGAAGACCTCCTACGACAACGAAGACCCATTAAGAAAAGAAAGATCTAGACCCAATACCTGTGCCTGAACCGTCATGCAACATATCTACCTCGCCGCAATTTCCGGGTGCATTCTTTTCTGCTTGTCGATACAAAATAACTGACTAGAAAATCAAGAGAACTAAAACGTCCTGTTTTTATTGGGTCTTCGTTTTCGTAATGGTCTGCGTTTTTGTAATGGGTCTTCGTTTTCGTAGGGGGTCTTAGGTCTTCGTTTTCGTAACTACCAATGTTCTACACTGTATAAGGTATGCAAGTTAAAATAAACCATTTGATGATAGATCCTACTTTTGATACTCATCCCTAATTTTATCCTTACAAATGGTCTTGTTTGAGTTTAAGTAGCCTTTATACTGTTCCAAAAATAAAAAGCAATTGTCAAATTGTTTTCGTATTTTTCAAGGTCCATCAGTTTTTTTAACTTGATTCTGTGGTGGAAATCATGGAAAAAGATGGACAACCATCTTATTCAGAATGACAAGGTGAGAAATTTATTAAGTAATAGATCACTTTTGCATTATTATCAACCAATGCTTGACTGTTTACATTGGAAAACAACAAAAATGTCGTGGAAAAGGTGGTGAATCATGATGTTTAAATTAGTTAGAAAGATTATACCCCTTGTTCAAACACACAGTTGAAAGCCTGTTATGACTATGCATATTCAGTCATAATCCACCGATGTTTACTTTTGAAGACCACTTTGATACTGAGGCTTTCATTTAATGAAATCGCAGTTCCTAACTCTGTTGCCAAAATCCTACTCCCTGTACTCATGATCTTTTTGATCTTCTCTCCCAAGTGTCTTCTAAAGAACCAAGGGCACAAAAGCTGTGTAACTTGTGAGTCTTGCACTCAAGACTTTGGATGTGATTTCTACTAGTATACTGAGTAATTCACAGTAGTGATAAAATGTTCTAAAGAGTCTTTGTATGGGTTACTTGCTTGTGTATTGTTGACAGTAGTGTAAGACCTGTTTGTATTACAACTGTGCTAATTTTCCATTGTCCCAACTTTTATATCTGTTGTCAAAAGGGGAAGAAAGCAAGGGCTTCTGCATACTTGGGTCTTAGGTGAAACAGCTCATGCGGGCACTAATTCCAGAACCTGAATTTATTTTTCATTAGCTTCAACATTTACCACTTGACATTGCAAGCTGAATAACGATCTACTAACCATGACAGAATGCACAGATACAAAACTATCATAAATTACACCATACTTACAATTGCTATTTTAAAATACCGGTAGTTCACTGTATTGATCTTTGCATTACACTCAAGACAGTGAAGAATGTGTTGCATCAAGAAAAATACATCTACTTGTACGACAATGCTCTCTGTCCGAGTTACTTTCACTAACTTTCTAAAGTAATTTATTACCAGATACAGCATTACTATTTGTAACAAAAAAAAAAAAATTCTTTTGATCATGCTGCTTAACACATCAAAGCTATGGAAATGTTCTACATGTGAATGTCAAAGTCTGATCAAAGATTCTTCATCAAAGCCCATGTGGTTGGCTATTGAAAAGTCCAAAATTTAAGAGTTATTGGCTTTTGGCTGGTTGTTTAATAGCACCACCTAGTAAATAAAGTCTTGATAAATATTAAATATCCACCCCAATTAATTACTCTCTACCCTAAAGATTTACAAGAAACATAACCCAGTCATTGTCGTGATGATTTACAATGATTGATTAATTTAATGTGAACATTACTTACTATACCATATTCTGTTACCTTTTTTTTTCTTTTTTGGCATTGTTGTATGTAAATTCTTTTGTTTTGCTTTGTTTTGTTTTTTTGTTTGTAATTGCTTTGTTTAGCATTTTGTATCTTTATTTTTTGGTTTGTTCTCCCCCTTTACTTTTGTGGTTTTTGTTGTTATGAAGTGTAAAACTGTAATATGAAACATGCCAATAAGAGAAAATCAATATTGAGCATATGTCTCCTCTAAAAGAAAATTGGAAAAAGCAGCATAATATCATGCAGGGCAATGTTTGCTCTGTGAAATATAACATTGCCATTTGCAAGTCAGAGTGTGACTGTTTTTGACTTGTCTTTAAAAACTGGGAGGATGTAATAATTTTAAAGGTTTGCCTACAACCTTGTTTTGTTGTAAATGTCATACACTATCAATGGCTTTAAGCATACCATGTCAATGAAAATTAATCACTTCATTTTCTGTGGCTTTAACCATACTGAGATACAAGAAGTCTGTGCAGAAGTTATATGTTACTGTCTCATAAGCTGTGGTCATTAGTATGACCTGCTTCTTGTGTTTCCCTTGCACAAATATACTGCAGTAGGCTAGCTAAGGTTATAATATGTAAATTACTACATTTCTGTACAATTTTTTTTTTCCTGGCAGTCAAAAGACCAAAATATTCGGGATAGCTAGCTCTTTGCTTAATGATTTGCTGTTCCAAGCTTACTGCATAATTTTCCCTCATTGTACTGTCCGTAGATCCCATGGCCAGTTACAAATATTGTTAGCCACATCATACCTGTTACAAGCAACAAGAGCTTCTACAAAGCCTCTCATTGAGGGTACTGTTGAAAAGGTGCTTAGTATACCAACAAGACTCTCTGTAGGACTTCTTCCTGCTTTGTAGTCAGTTTCTATCAGGTCCAAATCTTCTCCTGAAACATTGAAGATTTGCCCAACAGAGTGCCAATTTCTTTTGCTCTGTTTCTCCAAGTGATCCAGCTTCTTCTGGACATGATGCAACAGTATTTGGTTTTCATGGTTATGAAGCTGTGACATTTCAGAGACTTTACAATCTAAGAGTTCAATGGAAAAATGAGTCAGTTAATAGTAAGAGTAATGGCAATTGAGCTAGAGTTGTAACATGAATTGTTTATTTTTTGTTTTTGGAAAAAGGCATACTGTAGTGTTTCACGGTCTGTGAAACATTCGGATTCAACCACACAAAACAGATTCAACTCGACCATGTGCTCTTTTTAATTAATTCCCCCTAATCCCTTTCGGCCATATACAATTACATGCATAGATACTACACATACCCTAATTGACAAGAATTCCTAAGAAATGCTAAGCCTAGATTGGGAATTTGCTTATTCTTTAGAGTACAATGTTTGGCAGTGAAGGAAACTTAGTCTTGATTGAGTAGGAAAATTACATGAATTGAGGGGATGAAATTTCTCCCAATTTACCACTTGTTCATGACACTACAATAGTGCATTTCATCACATCAAACACCAAGCTTAGAGGAGGAGAGTGCATTTAAGAGAAGAAATGCAGCATCAGAATGACTAATGGCACACTTATTCCATGAACTGTGTTGTGTAACAACAAGAATAAACATGTTCTGAACTTTGTTTACCAAAAGGCAGGATGTACAGTGAGGTCCTCACCTGATGGAATCAGATCAATTTTTGGCTGATCTTGTCTAAGGTCACCTGTGAAAGACTCATGCTCAGCAGCCTCCAGCACATCTGAGAGAGAAAAAAAAACCACTTGGTTGTCCTTTAATATGATATAATGCCTTTATTTAATATATAACATCTATTTACATCCAGCAAATTGGTAATTAGAATATTATGTAAGGTCCCAAATTCTGAGAATATCATGGTCACTACACTTGATCTTTAATCAAATTTGACTGAGAAAATAAATGATTTAAATTGACAACTGTACAACTAAAGAAAAGGTTTTTAGCATTTATTGGATAACCCTATTCTAGGAAAGGATCGAGAGTTGTAGTTTGGAAGTGTCAGCCAAGCGCATTCAAGTGGTTTAATTTAAAAATTTCCAGGTCTCACTGTTGTAAATAGCAAATACAAAGGTCTGCTAAGCCTGGGTCAAGACGTTATTTTATATACTTATAAAATGATCTATTGGTGATTGTGATAACAACTAAAAAGCTACATAAATAGACAATGTGTCGGTAAAACGTTCAGTAGCCAGCGCTGAAAATTGTCTCATTTTCAAGGCTACAGAAAATGGGAGTAATTTTCTTTTCTTCTTTCTTCCTTTTTTTTTTTTTTTTTAAATTCAATATAGATATGAAGAAGGAAGGAATGACTGACTCTTCACCTAATGGAATTAGTCCATTATTTGGCCTGTTATTCATAGCTTGTCTAACGGGAGACTGCTCCTGCTCATCTGCTCCATTATCTGCAAAAAAAGGACAGTGATTAGTCATTTATAAGTTCTGAAAATAACTGACCCTCTCTCTTTTCGGCTTAGCTCTCAAACACTAGCTTCAGGAAGGTCCTGCCAGTAACTATAAATGGTGCCTAACAAAACCAATAAATGCTGGGAATTTCTAACGAAAATTGAGAGGCTCTTTACATCTGCACCATGCCAGAACATGATAAGTCAAGAATGTGCACTTCTATGCTAAATATGGAAAAACTTGAGCGGGTTTCTTCTTTAGTGTGAATGCCTCTCCAGCACTAACTGAGCTCTCACCACTATCAACTAAGTACCATGGCCAAGTTGTGAAAGTAAGTCCAACCAGCCATACCTTGAACAGTTCCACCATTGTCCTCTCTTTCCTCAGGTCTTATCACGCATAGTGGCACATGTTCAGGTGAACCTACGACTGACAATATATATGTCGACTTATCACTATAAATAGCTGGTTTGCCAATTGGTAAAATGGTGTAATACCACAATTTTAATTTAATTTAAATTTAATTTAGTCCTTTAATGTTCACTGCATTAAGTTTTGCAGTGGGGAAGGACTGGAAAGGAACATAGGAACCATTTGTGCTAATCCACCCTCCCACCCATCCCACCCCAGGGGAGGACATCCATCACACAGTAATCTCGTGTGTGGGAAATTAACGTCTCCTACCCCAGCCCTGCAGGAGACAGGACCTCCATTTATTCGTTGCTATCTGAGAAGACTAGAATATCTAACCATTTCTTGATGTTATAGAAAGGTAGTAAATTCTTCTCAATTATTTTAAGACCCTGAGTGTTGGTCCGGCCGGGCTCGAACCCTCGACCTCCCGCACAACAGTCCAGTGCTATCCATTGAGCTAACCGGGAGGTGGTGTGATTTGTACTGATAGCTAAGATCCCTATAGCTAGAGTAAATCTGAGAAGTAGTTTTGTTTTATCACTTAAACATGGTTCAATTATCCCTAGTTAATAAGGGGTGCTAGTTGATATATGCCATCACCCTTCAAGAGATCGGTTCTTTAGATTACCCTTGAAGCATCTCTCCAAGAACATTCTATTCATTGGTTTCTTTTCGTTTTTGTTTTGTTTTGTTTTTTTTGTTTTTGTGTGTTTGAGAGAGAGAGAGAGTTTGAAATAACAAGGGGTTTTAGTTTAAATGTGTGAGTCTCACATCCATTTCTCAGATTAAATCGCATTACCTCTCACATACAATCTGCCTTGGATTTTCCAAACCAGTTTTTATTCAGGGTGGGTCTATTTTAGAAACTCAAATTTTATCTTTGAATTTATCATTAGTAATTAAACTTTCAACTCATGACAGTGTACTGAATAAATTTCCCTTTAACCTGGAAATAAGTCAAATGTTTTCAAAACAAAAAATCGTTGTGTTTTCCACTGACAACTGAGGAATCATTACTGCATGGACATGACTTATCAGGTTACTACAATGTGATGTTGTGTTGCAAATTATTAAAAGGAATTCAGTGCCTAAGTTCATGCTCTAAGAAAAAAAGCTAAAAACAGAGTTTAAATAAGACTCCCTCTTACCTTCAGATTGCACTGGTGAACTATTCCTATGTGTGATGTATCTTTTAACTCCAAATACAACAGCAAAAATAAGCACTAGGGTAATCACTATGATTATTCCACCTATTATTTTTCGCTCCCTTGCAATATTTTCAGATGACGACGTAGGTCTCCTAATATTATCACTTGAAGTACTGTCTGTTTGATTTGCTGCAAAATTGTGACCAGGAAGAAGAGGATCTGCAGGTGACGTAGCATAAGTTCTAACAACACTAGCTTCTGTAGAAGTTTCTAAGGCTTTTTTGCAGAGTTTGTTTCGGTGGTTCTTGGGACACTGCCAGTCCTCTCCCATTCCAATTTCTTTACATTTCTTCATTCTTCCAGTTTTTTCGACATTGGGACAACAAAAATAGCATTCTTGACAGAAACCATTGTCATCGAGGAAATGTCTTTTTGGGCACTTGGTTCCGCATTTACGATTTTGCGATGGGGTGCACTGCCGGATGACGTTCCTTAACCCACAGTCATGGCAGGACCTGCAACTCTCAATGCCATGTTTGTCTGAATATGTCTTGTTCTGTTGGCACAGTTTGCATTTAATAGTGGTGTAGTTAGTGATCTTGGTACCACATTGTGGTATGAGTCCTAATCCTACCGGGCATTCAGGACAGGCTATACACTCCATTTCAGCCCCTGGATCATCTGGGTAATACATCAGGAAGTTTCGCGCCAGAGAACATCTTGTGGGACCCCCGGTTACAAATTGTGGCCACAAGACTGATACCAGGATTAGCTGAAATAAGGGAAAAACATGATGAGAAACACAATTAAGAGATTATGCCATTAAATGCAGCATAAAATTACTTTTTGCCTTGAGTCATAAAAACATTTTGGAAAAAAAATTTTGATTTAAATATGCTTTATTCCAACCACATCTGCCCATCAAGGTGTAGCCTGAAGAACAGGCATATGTTGTATTTTACAGGCGAATGGAGTCAACAATGTTGAAATCAATACCTTCCTTTAGCTTCCATTTGCATGAAAGCATATGGTATGTTATACATATAACTGGCATTTCTTGAGAGAAAATGTTGCTTTGTCATAATAGTCATATCTAATTTAAGTCCTTCATGTGGATTGTAGTCTGCGTCGTTCTCCACTGTTGTCTTCATGGCTTGATTGCCACACTAAAATTAAGGCATTCTCTGTACACAGGAATAAAAGAATAGACTACAATAATAACAGGGCTGGACACTAATGGTAGCCCACTAGCCACAGACTAGTAGAAATTCAGTTTTGGCTAGTGGTTTTCAATTTTCACTAGCCAGTTTGGCTAGTAAACAGACTGAAATTGTCGTAACATCTAAAAACGTCTAAGATGTCACTAGCCACTTGGCTAGTAAGTTGAAAAGTTATTGTCGAGCCCTAAATAATCTAGAAACAGTGAAGTCAATGTGAAATTTAAAGCATATCCTAGAGAATCAGAAAGAAAGTGATCACTTTTAGCCAACAAATCATAATGCACCTATAAGAGTTCAATTTGAATTGTTCTTAATCATTTTATATTAAACAATTTTATCCACGTATTTCCATATAATAATTATGAACCTCTGCACCAACTTGTAAACAGTTTTGTTTGGCGCGAATTGTAAAAAGGTTTTTATTAAAATTTTGTACCTTCTAGAGAAGAAAAGAATAGAAAGAGAAACGCTCCTGAAAAAAATACAATTTTGAGAGAATTTGCAAAACTTTTTTGGCTCGGCATCTAGCATCTCAAACAACAACAGATTGCGCTGTGCGAAACCTGCCCCTTGAGGGACCTGGCACAAAGTTGGCCAATCTCAACATTAATTTGGACGCATTATTATTAAAGTTGTGTTAGCAGACATTTCAGACTCATACGGTTTTGTCAAACACTAATTTTGAATACTGATTGTTGACTGCTAACAAGAATAGGACAATCACAAGACTTTTGGAGGGTATATATACAGCTTATTTGTGGCCTGAGCAGCATCATTTGCACCCAAGTGGAGCGAGGGTGCAAATGATGCTACGACAAAAGTCTTGTGCACATGCCCGACAAAAGTCATGTGATTATTATTATTATCAATACACAAGCCTCCCAGTTATCTCAACTGGCTAGAGCACTGGACTGTTGTGCGGAGCAACTTGTGGCTAAGCCTATCAGATGGAGTAGCTCAAGTAACGAATCGTCACCGGACACTAATTTTATACCAGAGCCCCGCACGGAAACATTACCGACATCAAAATATGCTGATGACTGCCAACTGCACACATCTGACGTAGACCCAGTAGCCTTGGAACAGCGGATCAATCATGATGTACAAATAGCAAACAAATGGTTCGAAGACCATGGGATGAAAGCCAACCCCGCTAAACACCAAGGGATGGTTCTTGGCAAAACCGATTACCCTTTCTCCTTCTCAACCACAAGATGCCAAACACTTTTTTGGAATAATTCTTGATAATGAACTTAACTTCAAGGAACACATATCCTCTGTATGTAAAAAAATAAATAATCAGTTCAGTGTCCTCAAAAGATTTGGCAAACTTATTTCTACCGAAATTATGCTTCGCCGTTATAAAACGTTTGTTACCCCATTTTCACTACTGTTCTATGATATGGCACTTTTGTAACTCAGAGGACTCTGTTAAACTGGACACCTTAAATAGACGTCTTTTAAGATTTGTTTTAAAGGACTGGGACTCGAACTACGATGATCTTTTAGACAAGGCAGGTGTGTGTGGTTTAGCCAACAGGAGGATACAAAATATGATGATTTGTATATTCAACTGTCTCCATCTTGGTAAATATCCGTGCTATCTGACACAACTAATCAAGCTAAGATCTACTGCTTACTCCCTAAGGGGCACGAATATTTTATCACTTCCTAAGCCGTTTACAACCACATACGGTCTAAATTCTTTTAGCTATTCATCCGTTAAGTATTGGAACTCCCTCCCTGACCACTTTAGAAAAACTGTAGACTATAGCGAATTTAAGAGCAAACTGTCAGCGCACAATTTCTGTTAATATTACATTTATATCACATATTATTATATTAACGATTATTATATTATTATATAATGAATTATTTTTATCTTTTAACCTGTTCTTGCTGTAATTTTAATTAGGATCGGAGACACTAGCTTATAAGCTAATCTAAAATCCGAGGATAAATAAAGTTTATGTATGTATGTACCGTATTTCTTCACCTATAAGCCGAGCGATTTTTTCAGTTTTCGACCCAAAATTTTGGGAGATTTTTCACGGAGAACGGGGTTCGGCTTATAGCCGAGGGTTTTACATTTTAAAAATATACAGTTGCTGAATAACTTTACCCCCCCGGCTTGTAGTCAAGTTAGCAATGAAGCAGAAGTAATAAAACACAACAAAAATAACTTCTGAATATTGGTTATTCACTTTTATGAAATTGGTGGCTCCTAAAGGAGCCGTTTGACGGATACGTGCAAGGGCTTTCAACCCAATGGTTTACTCGCCATCCGTTTCGTTTTCGCTGTCTGTGTCGAACTCGTTCTCTTCTATGTATTCATCATCTACTTCTGGGGTTTCGTCAGAGTAGACCACGTC
The DNA here is from genome assembly GCF_964205215.1 of Stylophora pistillata. Lineage (NCBI taxonomy): Eukaryota > Metazoa > Cnidaria > Anthozoa > Scleractinia > Pocilloporidae > Stylophora > Stylophora pistillata. The sequence continues at coordinate 10,161,021 of NC_142522.1, read as the reverse complement.
GTCCTCTGTTCCGTCCAAGGCATTGGAAATACCGCAGGTCTTGAAGGATTTGACAACCATCTCTTCGGGTATCTCTGCCCATGCTTCCTTGATCCACCTGAGGACAAGATTTCTGCTTGGCGCCTTCTTCTTCCCAGCTGGGGTAAACTCAAATGGCCCAGATGTCATCCACGCCAAGTACTTTCGGCGCACATTATCTTTAAATGGCTTGTTTAGGCACTTATCCAAGGGCTGTACAACCGGGGTTAGGCCACCAGGGATAACTGCGACGTCAATGTTTCGCTGCTTCAGGTCATCTTTCACGGAATCGGTCAAGTGAGCTCGGAATGAGTCCCACACCAAAAGGGAACGCTCGGCACGGGGCAAACTCTGTCGAATCCATTCTCGGATGCCCTGTTCATCCATCCACCCTTTCTTATGGAAGGAAACACGAAGAGGATGCGGCACAACCAGATCTCTCGGTGTACGGACGCCTTTGAAGATGACTTTCGGTGGCACCTTTGCTCCATCGGCAGCAACAGCAAGAACGACGGTGAAGCTCCGCTTTTCCGCTCCGCAAGATTTTACTGGCACTGTTCGGCTTCCACTGAATTCCAGTGTTCGGTTCGATGGCAGCTCAAAACGCATGGGTGTCTCATCCATGTTGTAGATGCGGGATAAAGGGTAGTCGGCGCGTCTTCTTGCTGCAATGACGAAGCGATGAAAGCACACAATGTTCTCTTCGAGATCGGCGGGCAATCGCTGGGCCAGAGTTGTTTTGGTTCGCATGCTGACCGAGTGGCGTCGTTTCCATTTCTCGTACCATCCACGGGAAGCTTTGAAAGCAGGATCATCGGAGAGCTCTTTAGCTTTAAGGCGAAGGATCAATCCACTCACCGCAATACCTACGAAAAATAAAATAACAATCTTATTTTGCTGCGAGATAACCGTAGATTCGTGACTGCAGCACTCTTTTCGTGACATGTTATGAAATTGTCATGACAACAACATATTTCTGACCAATCAAAGTCTCTGTTTCCCACGCACTGAAAGACGATATCATTCAACTCTTCAAAAACTCTTAAAATTTTAGACAGAAAAGTAAATACCAACCTTGTTCTCTTTGCTGTGAAAACCACTCCATCACTTGCTGGTCTAGTTCGGGATATTTCGGAGTGAAACGGCCCATCGTCGCACGTTTTGCAGACATCTTCAGCTCTCCGGAAAGAATAGTCGCCTGGTCTCTTCTCCAGCATCGTACCATGGACTCGCTTAGTCCATATTCTCGAGCGATTTCCGAGTTGTTTTCTACCGCTTCAGCTTCCGCGATAACTTTTATCTTGAAAGCCATACTATACGAGGAACGGCGTGCTTTAGGCATGATGATAAAAAGTGACAGCGACGAAAGGTATACTCGATAGATTGATACTTTGAAACGTTTAACTGAGATTATTATTGTTGTTGTGGTTAATCTGTTGTCGCGTGGTAGTATTTATACAGTTCGTTGGATCAATTGATATTCATATCTCTTGATTGGTTCGCTTTTTTTCTTTTGTGTTTATTGTAATTCATTAGGTTTTGTGTTTAGTGAGTCAATTTCTTATGTTTTCCGTGAGGTTCGCTTGCTCAAATGGCCAGTTACAATCAATAATTTCGCTCTCGGCTTATAGCCGATGGTTTTACCTTTTTTTTTGGGCAGCTTGAGTGTAGCGTAAAGACCCTGAAAGTCAGGGTCTCGGCTTATAGCCGAGATCGGCTTATAGGTGAAGAAATACGGTATGTATCAAAATATGGACGAAAGCAGGCACAGGTCGAGAGAGACAATTTACGTTAGTTGGGACAAGATAGTTTTTTGACATAATATTTCGACATCTGTTTAAAATGATGTAGATTGATGTAGACTGGTAGCTTTGGTTGTATATATAAGTTTTAGGCTTCTATACACTTCGCATGTTTGGTAACAAATAATTAAAAGTCAACTAACCGACATGGAGTAGTTTTTTCCTTGCCAAAAAAAAAACAAAAACTGTGACCCTCCCCCGGCTGTGTATAAAACAGGTTTGACCCTCCCCAATTTGTAAAATATTTACTAATGACCCTCCCCTCCGAAGCCCCGGCTCACCCCCCCCCCCCCCCAATAAAAAACGTACCTTCCCTAAGAGCAACAGATATTGGGCTCCGCAAGTATCGTCAAGAAATCTGAATCGGATAAACCGAATCACCTCATAACAAGATTGCGAAAAGGGTCACAGCTGTTTGTACCACTGAGAAACAGGGAACAGATATTGAGAAATACTCACGTTGATGGCGCTCTTCATAGTCTTCGTGGCGCCAGGGTTGTTCCCGCTTCGTTCATTGCCCTGTGCAAAGAAAATAGCACTCATGCTAAGCCAATCTATGCTGAAAGTCTGCCAGTTGAGAGTTATTATGCTGAATACGCAATTGTAAAATTCAAGGAGCGAGCACTCGCTAACTTACCATTGTGTACTACTAAGCTTGCGCCTTTTCCTAATCTGAGTCTTGAAAATTATGGCAATCTCGGAGGCAGATGGTTTCGTTGATAAAAACCTCTTCACCGTAAGGCGAGAACCTACAATATATTGCCGTTGGACCTTGATAACAGTCTTAATTAAATGATTGTGAATGGTTTCACCATGTTCCTTCATGCGAAGTTGCAATAAAACAATGACGTCAGAAGTGATTAGGAAGATTCCACGGCCGTTGTCATATGTCACGTCCGCAGTGTAAGTTCCGCTTTGAGTCAAGTCGCAAGTTGACGGAAGTATCCTATTGTCCTTGTCCTGAATCCACAATTCTTCATCAGGAATAAATTGTAAACACTCTGATTTCTATTCCTTACGATTCGCATCAGATCATCGAAGGTTGACTCCGGACATATGTAAATGATGTGGACGGGTATTCTGAAGTTGCTCCGACACCCCAATTTCGTCCGTTGTGATTAGTTCGCATCGGTCTTACGGAAAAGAAATATTGTAGAACACTTTTAGCTGGATCATGTCGTAGTACTAAACGAAATCGAATAAACGACGACATGTACAGGCAGCAAAAGCGCGCAAACAAATACAAAGTAAGCTTAACACGTACGCTTGCCTTTTCTTCTTTCAACTGCTTTTTTAGTCACATGACCAAAACGATCGCCTTTGTCGCTAACGGCAACTGTTGCGCACGTGTTTTGGCAGTTCATACTTTCAGAGTAACGTCATACATCCTGGGAGAAGACAAAACATATTGCAACTAACTAAATGTGATGAACACTGTGGCTTTTAGAAAATACACAACAGTTTTGCTTTTAAAAATATGCTTGTTCGACAGTTCTTATGTCATCTTCAGTACTAGTTGTAATTTACATTAGGGCATCACTACGGCTGGCGCTGCTACGGCTATCGTGGTTGACGAGGCTTGGGGAGAGTACGTCGCCGAAGCCCGCCAAAATTCAACTTTTAAGCAACGCGAACTACAAACCTAGTACGGCTGAGAAGTTTAAAACCAATAAATTAAGCGTCTTCGCGGTAGTTTTTGCACGTCTAAAAACTCAAAATGACTTCGTTTAAAGGAACGAGGGATTCTAACGTTTGGAAAAAAAAATTGTAAGCGTTCCTGTGCACAGTGAATGAGTGAATTAAAATATTTAGCTTACGTGTCGTAAAATTGCCAGTTTGGAGCTTATAAACACCAAAGCAAAGTTTCTTCACGGTCCCTCATAACCCTCGTCATTCCTCGGCTTCAGCTATTTGAATTTCAAGTAGTCTTTGAGGTTTGAAAAGGAAAAGTTAGACTTTCTCCCTACACATTTCTCCTTGCGTTCGCTGCGTTCTCCATATGCACACTGCTTCGATTCTTCGACAAACCCGGCGGCAAAAATAAAGGCAGATTCACTCGGTAAGGGACAGCAAGCTTGATAAATAAACCCGATAAGCTATTTTTAAAGATGTTAAGTGTATTTCAATAATTAAAATTGCTCAGGAGAAAGTATAAAGCGAAGAAAGAAGCGAGATAAGTTCACGTACCACAGACTACGCCGAAACCTTCCCACTCGCGTAGAAGGATTTCCCGCTACGGCTGGATGGGAACCACTGACATGCGCAATGACTCGTTTCTGGACAATTTTACTTCCGGTAGCCGTAGCAGCGCCAGCCGTAGTAATTTGCTTAAACTCCCTATTAAGTGCAAAGTTGCAGACAAAATGCTAATTGGACATAACAGCAAAGGAAATATGAGAATGTAAGCAATAAGAGAGAAAGTTCTAAATTAACATGATAAAGTTGATGATTTCAAGTGGGTTCCTTCCCACAGAATGTAAATAGCATTTTTTATTTTACATTGGAAAGTGGTGGATGCGTTGGTCGAAGATGCTAAAGCAGTCACTAGAACCTTAAGTTCGGCATTTCTGAGAATTTGTTAATGTCTGGAGATGTGAGGTCCTATCACTGACCAAACTCTCACGCATGCCTGTGGAGAAATGCTGAGGGATTTCGCCGAGACAGCAGGCATTACAGCCCGCACCGAAAGACTTGTAAGCCACACACGGACGGAGCCCACGAAGGATAAGATCTTTCACCCCAAACATATTACCAGTTTCAAAAGATGAGAAAAACTAACTATGTTGTTACAATATTCAGTTTGAGCAAATTAAAACATGCTGCTTCATCCGATCAAGATGGAGGCCATATCGCCAATGTATTCGGACTCGCAGTGAGCTTTTGGAATTCAGAGTGAAGTTTAAGAATTCGGAGTGAGATTTTAAAATTCGAAGTGAGTTTCAAGTAGAATTAGTGGGAGTGAGTTTTTAGAATTAGTCGGAGTGAGTTTTTAGAATTAGTCGGAGTGAGTTTTTAGAATTCGGAGTCAGCTTTTAGAATTCGGAGTGAGCATTTAGAATTCGGAGTGAGCTTTTAAGAATTCGGAGTGAGGTTTAGAATTGGGAGTGTAGTTTGGAATTCGGAATACACTTCAAGGCCACCGTAACTACACCCTTTGAACTATCAAATTTTGACTATTTGGGTAATTTCAATTTCAGATTTTTATATGTTATGTTCAAATGTTTTAGGGGTGTTTCAGACCGTAAAGTAAATTAACGTGAAGCGAACCAACCGCATTCAAATATTTATAAATTGCGATGACGCTGAAACTATTCGGTATCGATCGTAACTACGCTTTCACGCATTAGTCTCTTAACCTCTTTTGAGACAGCTTTATAATAAAGAAATATTCCCTGAAGGAAAAATACTTCTAACAATGCAAACAGATCGATGATTGCAAAGAGGCACCCGTTTCATTATTTTGCACACTCGTACTCACCTCACGATAAGCGTGTTCTCAAACAGAAAAAAAATATCGTGTTTATCAGCTGTTTCAGCCCTCTTTTGCATGATGTCGAACGGTTTTGATCACTTTATGACACTAGAGGCTCACAATACCAAATATTGGTGAGTTGATGCTGTTATTAGTTGTTTTTTTTTTTTTTTTATCTCGTCTGTTATAGTTATGATAACGGTAAACCTGGGTAGGATGGTTATGCAACTCAATAGGATCAGTACTGCATTTTTACCGGCTTCCTAACATTCTTGCTGGAGTTTTTTTTTTTTTTTTTTTTTTTTTTTGCCCCTTGTGGTTAGCATATATATCATAAATATTGCACGTGATGCCTTCAAAGACAACTTCGAGTAACTACTCCGTCAAACAAATATCGACCCTGGTTTTAGGTCGTTTTTATGTTAAAATAAAAAAGTGTTTTGAATAATCCAGGGCTAATAACCTATGCCGAAGCCTGTTTTCAAGCGTTCTGTCGGTAAAAGGGATCGAAATAGCAGGGGGCGGAGGATTGATTTTGGTCAGTCGGATCAGGTACACGAGCCGACCCAGACCTCTCCCGCTTTTCACTCCTCTGCTGCTATAGCCCAGTGTATATTGTCGCAATTCATTTTTATCACTGAACGCCTGAGAACAGGCTACCTATTTTGAAACAAAATTTTTCAGAGATTTCAGCTTATCGAATAAGTCACTGATATGGCAAGGCACTGCTCCATCGAGAACTCTGTAGAATAGTAAAATAATTTTATAGACCATACGATAACGGACCGGAAGCCAGTGGAGCTATTTTAGTATGAGGTTCATACGATCAAATTTCCTGGAATACGTATCATTTCGAAATGCTTGAATGGATTGAAATATTGAAAGTAAACGTGTACATAGACCATATAGCAGTGAGTTGCAGTTATCTAATTTCGAAGTAATAAAGGCATGAACAACAATTCTAGCACTCTCTTCATCAATTTACCCTCTGACTTTGGCGATATTTCTTATTAGATAATGAGAGGACTTACAGATTGATTTTATGTGCACCTCGAGGCATGTCAAGGCTAAAACAACTGTAAAAAAATGACGCCAAGATTATGTGCCGAGATGGTACAACGGTCATGTTGCCAATCGAAGAGACTCTAAAGTGAACCTTGGACGATATCTTGGGCTGAAAAGAACAACTTTAGTCTTGTTTTGATTTAATTTGAGCTTGTTGTTACCACAGAATAAAAAAATATGATAATGAGCTTCTTGCTCAGTATGGTGCAGCGGAATGAAAGACTGATACATCATTACGTCTAGCACTAATGTATACTTCAGAATTTTCAAAACTTTAACACTGTTCTGAATAACTTTGTAAGATTATGATATATTGCAGATGAATATAAAACACTTATCTTTTAAATCATGACATTACTTCGACACAACGAGCGCTCTGATTGGTCAAAAATCTATCGTTCCATAGAAAACTGAAACATCTTCCCGTCCTGTCGAACCGAGCATCGAAATAAAGGCCTAAAACGTGGGAGCAATCAGTTAGTTTGTAGTTAACCTGCATTTTGAATGCGCTTCGTGGTTTACAAACTTTTCTCGTGTTCTCCTTACATCCCGCGTGGTTTATCAGCCAGTAAACTGATACAAAGTGTGTTTTTATCGCAAAATTAAGCAGTTTCTAGCACAGTTTGACATTGTAAAATTTGCATTGACAAGGAATCAAATTACATGTAAACTAGTTTGATATTATGCTGTAAGCAATGAAATGATTAAAAAAAATGCACTTTGTAGTAATCATTGAAACAGGCAAATAATACAAAAACATAAATCATCCAAATAGCTCAGACAGTGAGGGAAAAATATATGAAATACTTCTTAACACATTAATTGGTGTCCACGTTGTTAATTGTTCATTCGCCAAACTGACCATCGAAATTCGAAAAGTGAAGTTGTTTCAGCTTTGTTTTCTTATTCCATTTTGTTTGTTTTTGTTGTGAGCTTGTGTGTGTGTGTATGTGTTTATGTGTATGTGTGTGTGTGTATGTGTGTGTGTGTATGTGTGTGTGTGTATGTGTGTGTGTATGTGTGTGTGTGTGTGTGTTTGTGTGTGTGTTTTCAATAAATAGAAGCACTCGAGGCTGTCTAACGGGTATGCCGCGACAAGGAATGACATTTTAGAAGCGTGTGACGTCTACTATGTGAGGCTAGTTTTGGGATGTCACGAAACGCATAGGGGTAGGGATAGGCTAGTTTTGGAATGTCACGAAACGCATAGGGGTGGGGATAGGCTAGTTTTGGGATGTCACGAAACGCATAGGGGTAGCGTCGTGAGACATGCAAATGAACGGTTAGGGAGAAGACTATCCTCAGGCTGGTTGATGGGCCATTTCTGGTTGCTCCAGTTCTGTACAGTTGTTTCGATAAATAACCAGGCTTTGTTACATTAAAGCTGTGACATGAGAATACGGTGAATATTATCTAAGGTCCTAAATTCTTAGAATACCATGGACACTAGATCTTTTATCAAATTTGACTGAGGAAATAGATTTTCGAAATTGGCAATTGTCCAATTTAAAAAAGATTTTTAGCACTGATTGGATAACTCTTTTCCAGGGTATGATCGAGAGTTGCATTTCGTGAGTGTTAGCGGAGCGCATTCAGGTGGTTTAAGTTAAACATTTACAGGTATCACTGTCGTAAATAGCAAATGCAAAGGTCTGCTAAGGGTCAAGACGTTATTTTGTATACTTTTAAAACGGCGATCTATTAGCGATTACGATAACGACTAAAAAGCTACATAATAGACAAAGTGTTGGTAAAACATTCAGTAACCGCCGCTTAAAATTGTCTCACTTAAAATGCCATAAAAATGGGAGTAATTTTTCCTCTTTTTTTTTTCTAAATTCAAGATAAATATACAGAAGGAAGGACTGACTCTTCACCTGATGGAATTAGTCCAATATTTGGCCTGTTATTGATGGCTTGCCGTCTAACGGGAGACTGCTCCTGCCCATCTGTTCGATTATCTGTCAAAAAAAAAAAAAATTAATAATGATCAATTACTCATAAGTTCCGAAAATAACTGACCTTTACCTCTTTTCCGAGCTTAGCTCTCAAACACTAGTTTAACTAAAGAAGAAAACAGTCACGCCAGTAACTATAAATGGTGCCCAACAAATACCAATAAATGTGAGAATTTCTAACGAAATTGAGAGGCTCTTTACATCTGCGCCATACCAGAACGTGATAAATCAAAACTGTGCACTTCTAAGCCAAATAAGGAATGACTTAAGCTGGGTTTTTTTCAGTGTAAATACCTCCCCAGCACTAACTGAACTATCACCACTGTCAACTAGGTACCATGTCGAAAGTTGTGAAAGTAAGTATTACCAACCTTACCTTGAACAATTCCGCCATTTTCCTCTCTTTCCTCAGATCTTATCTCATATAGTGGCACATGTTCAGGTGAACCTACGGCTGGCAGTATATATGTCGAGTTATCACTATAAATTGCTTGTTTGTTAAATGATAAAATGGTGTAATACCACAATATCAAGTGATTTGTACGATTAGCCAAGATCACCATAGAGTAGATCTGAAAAGTAGTTGTGTTTTATCACTTTAATAAGGTTCAATTGTCTCTGGTTAATGAGGGGTGTTAGTTAGTCTGTGCCATCACCCTTCAAGATATTGTTTCTTTAGTTTACCCCCAAAGGATCTCTCCAGAACCGTTCTATTCATTGTTTTTTCGCTTTTTTCTTTTTTTTTTGTGCGTGTTTGAGAGAGTGTGTGTGGGAGAGAGAGAGAGAGAGAGAGAGAGAGAGAGAGAGAGAGAGAGAGAGAGAGAGAGAGAGAGAGAGAGAGAGAGAGAGAGAGAGAGAGAGAGAGAGAGAGAGAGAGAGAGAGAGAGAGAGAGAGAGTGAAATAAGGGGTTTTAGTTCAAATTTGAGTCTAACATATTTTCCCAGAATGAATTGCATCACCAATCAAATACAAACTACCTCGCATTTTCCAGACCGGTTTTCTTTTTAGGGTGCGTTTATTTGATAAATTCAAATTTTATCTTTGTATTTATCACTAGCATTTAAACTTTCATGACAGCGTATTGAATAAATTTCACTTCAATCTCGAAATAAGTCAAAAGTTTTCAAAACAAAAACCCATTTGTATTGTCCACTGACAACGGAGGAGACATCACTTCATGGACATAACTTATCGGTTACTACACTGTCATGATGTGTCGCAAATTGTTAATAGGAATTCAGTGCCTAAGATACTGTCTTCAAAAAGTTAAAACAGTGTTGTCAAATATGGTTATCTCTTACCATGAGATTGTTCTCCTGAACCATTCCTATTCGTAATGATTCTTCTAACTCCGTATACAACACCAACAGTAACTAGGGTAGTCAGGATGATTATCATTACTATGGTTGAGGATGATATGTTTGCCTTCTTTTCATTTGTTAGCAGTAAAGGCAACGCAGTGTTTTCAGATGATGATGTAGTTTTAGGATGTTATCACTTGAAGTACTTTCTGTTCTATTTGCTTCAAAATTGTGACTGGGAAGATAAGTCCCAGGCGGAGCATAAGTCGTATCAACGCAGGCTTCTGTAGAATTTTCAAAAGCTTCTTTGCACAGTTTTGTTGGTTCTTGGGATACTGCCAGTCTTCTCCCATTCCAATTTCTCTACATTTCTTCATTCTTCCAGTTTCTCCGACATTGGGACAACAAAAGTAGCATTCTTGACAGAAACCATTGTCGTCAAGGAAATGTCTTTCAGGGCACTTGACGCCACATTTACGATTTTGAGACGGGGTACACTGCTGAGTGATGTCCCTTAACCCGCAGTCATGACAGAACCTGCAACTCTCAATGCCGTGTTTGTCTGAATATGTCTTGTTCTGTTGGCACGGTTCACATTTAATAGTGATGTAGTTAGTGATCTTGGTACCACATTGGGGTACGAGTCCTAATCCTAGCGGGCATTCAGGGCACGCTTTACACTCCATTTCGGCTCCTGGATCATCGGGGTAGTATATCAGGAAGTTTCGCACCGGAGAACATCTTCTGGGACTCCCAATTACAAATTGTGACCACAAGACTGATACCAGGATTAGCTGGAAAAAGGGAGGAAAAACATTATGAGAAACAAAATTAGAGGCGCGGCAGTAAATTTAAGTGCTTTGTTCAATTACTGCGCAGTAATGCTTTGCTTCCGTGGCGGCATGAGGACACAAGTTCATAACGTTTATTAAGTGATGATAATTCAGGTCGGCAGGTGATGAGTAAAATTTTTTTTTTAAGCAGATGTTGCATCTTTTACTTGCGCTGTTGTAGGGTGATTTTGATCAAAGGATGCCCCATGAAATAAAGTGGGCAACGTTATTTTCTTCAAGAGTCCAAATATGTTTGCTGAGTTCAGTAAAATTTCTGTGTTTCACATGTCGGAATGATGCGATGTGGTTAACAATCTAGTTTTAAAGCCGTTTTCTGTGAGTCCGATGTATGTTTCAGTAGTGCTGTTGTCCTTACTGACGTGCAACGGTGGCTAATTCGCTCCAAGTTAACACTTGTCAAGCACTTTACAAGAATCCGCGATGGAAAAGTTCAATATTGGCTACTCCACAGCATCCGTAATCGACTGAGTGGTTTAAAGCCATTAAAAACCAACAATAGCACAGTTTAATTTGCTTTGACATCGAAGAATTCTACCCCTCCATCAGCCAGGACCTCCAAAACAGAGCACTCGACTTTGCCTCAGCCTTCGACAACATCACCGACAGCGAAAGAAACATCATAACAACTGCTAAAAAGGCTCGATCCTTACGCATAAACAGCAACCTTGGTAAAAGAAGGGCGACACAACATTTGACGTCACAATGGGCAGCTCCGACGGCCCTGAAGCATGCGAGTTAGTGGGAAGTTGCCTTCATTCCCACACAAAAAACACAGAAACTCCACCGAACTCAGCCAACATATCTGGACTCTTAAAGAAAGCAACGTTTACCACTTTATTTCATGGCGCATCCTTTCATCAAGATCACCCTACAACAGCGGAAGTAAAAGATAGAACCTCTGCCTGAAAGAAAAGCTACTCATTATCTGCCGACCTGAATTATCATCACTTAATAAACGTTATGAACTTGTGTCCTCATGCCGCCACAGAAGCAAAGCGATACTGCGCGATAGGGACCTTAAGCAGTCAGGACGGCAACGCCAAGGAAGAATCCGATTAAAAAATGAATTTCTACTCTTAGTTAGAATTTCTAACATGGCTGCAGGAGCTTACTGTCTCATATGGCGCCACAGCTCAACTTCAGCATGACGTATAAAAGTAGCGTTGAGTTCCAAATGAAAATTAAAATAGTTTGCCGTCGCGGTTTCGGTTCGCAGACGACGCAAATTTTGGCGATTTCACGTTGTTGTTTTGCATAGGACGGCTAAGAAATGTACAAAGTTTCAAAACGCACGTGCTGAGCTATTGTTCTGCAATTAGATCTCTTGTTTTTCCACGTCCTCGTTGCCGTCGCCGTCGTGGTTGCTTAAGGTCCCTAATAATTGAACAAAGCACTTAAATTTACTGCTACGCCTCTTATGCAAATCTGTATAGTGTATAAACGATGGTTACGAATATTCTTGTCAATAAAATCCCCTGATGGGTGAGCAATCACGAAACAGTTTTGTTTATCAGGACTTTATTTACTAGGTGGTGCTATTTAACAACCAGCCAAAAGCCAATAACACTTCCAATTTTGGACTTTTCAATAGCCAACCACAAAGGCTTTGATTAAGAATCTTTGATCAGACTTTGACGCTTACATGTAGATTATTTCCATAGCTTTGGTGTGTCAAGTGGCATGATCAAAATAATTATTTTTCTGTTATAAATGGTAATGCTTTATCTGGTAATAAATTACTTTAGAAAGTAACTGAAAGTAACTTGGACAGAGATCTTTATTATACAAGTGGATGTATTTTTCTTGATGCAACATATTTCTCACTGTCTTGCGTGTAATGCATAGATCAATACAATGAACAATTTATTCTATTTAAGTATAATTATTTGGGGTGTACAGGGGCAGGGTTTCCCTCGTGTACAGAATTTGTTTAATTGAAATTAGCCTGTATCCGTAATTGGATCCTCCTTTGTCATCCGCTAAGTTGACTTCGGTCGTGTATCTTTAATAGATCCATAGTTGGGTTTCATATCGGGTTATAGGCTTCCCCTACCCTGTCACCTTGAAAGTTAAATTTACCGGGAGACCACGTCTCAGATCACGTAAAATCACATCTTCGATTGCCGTGTTGCCAGCATGGTTGTCCTGATAGTCTAGTGGTCATCACACCTGATTAGTAACAGGAGGGACCTGGGTTCAAATCCCGCTCAGCGCAAATTTTCTTTCAAACAATTATTCTATATATATAATATATAATCATTATTTAAGTACTTAGATTTACTCGGTACCGAGTCACCTGATAAAAATCGTCTCTCTTTGATGAAAAGTAATTAATCCCACTGGTCAAACGATTTTCCTCACTCATGAAAAATATCGTATGACCAATCAGAGGCTGATATGATTCTTTTCACAAATGAGAAGAATCGTATCGGTTTTCCCTCCTTCCTTTTGCAACGTTCCCTGCTTGCCCAGAATCATGGCTTCAAGGTTTGCACACATTAACTCAGTAAAACAATTTATCGAGGACCAAGAAATAGAATTTATCTCAAGGTTTTTTTAATGTTCCTCGACCACATTTCATTCACCTTGTTCGGCCGCAGATTATTTACATGGGCTGCAAGCAACGTTGCTCTGTGCTGTGAAGCAAGTTTTGTTTTCATTTTCCAGCCAGAGTCGCATTTTTGGTTTCTTTTAAGCTAATTCCGTCGCTTTTAAGTCTTATATTTCCACTATTGTCCAAATTGATTGTTCTTAGCTTCGTATGTTTTGTTCTCATTAGAGCTTTAAACGGTCTACCTCAATTAGGACGGACTGGAAGGTGTAGGGAAACATTTAAACAGCTTATTATCGACCTCTGCACGAACTTGTAACTGAGTTTCGTTTGGCATGAATTATAGATAGGTTTTCGTTAAAATTTTGTACCTAGAAAAGAAAAGAATAGAAAGAAGAAGGTTCGTAAAAATACAATTTTGAAAGAATTTGCGAAAATTTTTTGGCTCGGTTCTAGCATCTCAAACAACAACAGCAGACCGTGCGAAACCTGCCCCTTGAAGGACCTGGCACAAAGTCAGCCAATCCCAACATTCATTTGGACGCATTGTTATCAAAGTCGCGTTGACAGACAAGCGGTAGTATCAAACAATCATTTTGAACACTGATCTTTGACTGCTAACAAAAACAGATAAGCAGTATTACACAAGTGCAACAGATACTGGGCTCCAAAAGTATCGTCGAGAAATCTCAATCGGATAAACCGAATCAGTTCGTCACAAAATTGCGAAAAGGGTCACAGCTGTCAGTGCCCACGAGAAACAGGGAACAGAAATTTAGAAATACTCACTTTGATGGTGCTCTTCATAGTCTTCATGGCACCAGGGTTGTTTTTGCTTCGTTTGTTACCCTGTGCGAAGAAATTAGCACTCATTCTTAGCCAAGCTTTGCTGAAAGTCTGCCAGTTAAGAGTTATCCATATGCTGACTAAGCAATGGTAAAATTCAAGGATCGAGCACACGCTAACCTACCATTGTATACTGCTATGTTTGCGCCTTTTTCTTAGTCTATATCTTGAAAATATGGCAATCCCAAAAGCAGATAGTTTCGTCGATAAAAAACCTTTTCACGATAAATTGAGAACCTGGAAAATATTGACTTTAGACCTAGATTACAGTCTTATTCAAATGACTGTGAATAGTTTCACCTCTGTTTAAGAAGTGATTTATGCGAATTTAATTCCTATGGAGGTTGCAAAAAAGAACAAATGACGTAATATCACTATCTAGAAGATACCACGGCCGTTGTCACGTCCATGATAAGTTACGCGTTGATCTAAGCTAATTTTAGCATAACTACATCGTCATACTTGTATCTTGCGAATCAAAATGTTTGCTTATATCAAACAATTAAAGACACCCGTCGATAACGGAGGAAGGGATCTTTAGCTTTTCATCTTCCCAACACTGGGCAGAGGAAATTAGAGATGAAGTCAACTTCGATCTTGCGTAATTTCAGAGTAAGGTCATACATTTTGTAGGCAGACTAATTAGCATTGTGTTCATTATATGCAGGTAACCATAGTTAATAGACATCCCAAAAAGTTCTGACACAATCTCATCTTCCAAGAAAGTGTGATCATTTACAAAAGACATCTCTCTTCTTTGACTAGTTCAGAATTTTTTTTTTCATAAGTATTTTTAGAAGGGTGTCAGGCGATACAAGGCTATTATGGTAAAAGGAGTTTGTTACATCTATGAGAGCTAGCGAGTGTGCGCTGTAAGCTGGCTAGTGATGAAATTATTTAACTTACAGGTGCAAAAATCATGCCAAAGTTGCAAGAGTTGCAAGATTGAGATGTATGTATTAAGTATAATTGCTCAGGTGTTTATAGAGGGGTGTGCTCTGATTGGCAGAGGATCACATCATATCTTCCTATAATCACCCTGCACGAGGTGATTTATGGCAGGGGTGCTAAATTTAAAATGGCTGCCCTGGATTTTGTCGATATTTCCAAGGAAGTGATAAAAAGGAAAAAATTCAATCGCAAAGAGCAGAAAAGATGCTACTGAGTTTGGCAGCACACTTTTCAGATTAAAGTAAATTGTAACGTTTTTGCTGATCAAATTGAATAAACCTGTGATAACTGCCTGTTTTTCTTGATATGATGAGTAGTAAACACAACTGTAATAAAATATGTGCCAAGCTCTAAAAACAGAATTTAAAAGCACCGGAGCAAATATACTAAAATAACTATTTGCCTCAGGCTCGTTGAATACTTTTGACCAATCCCTTCAACTTCGAATTCATTTTGGGGATTATATTTAACAACATTCAATAGTTCACTGCAAACACAATAGATCACTGCAAACACAAGAAGAATCATGTTAATAGTAAATAAACAGTGCAATAGAAGCTGTAGCAAGTCAAGTTAAAAATTTCAGCGTTTCATTACGCTTGCTTATAAAAAACTTGTGATCTACTCTATGTCTGTCTGACTGTGCTGGCTTCCTCGTTGTTTGGACGCAAACTGGGTCCCTAATAGGCCAAAGTGTTTTACCGACCTGGGCAATTTCATTGTCTCGTTAGTAACCTAAACCTACTTCACTTAACACGAATAGCACTCCAAGAAGCCATATATTATCTAGGGAATGAATTTAGTGTCTAAAACCTACCACAAAGACGTTCGACAATCTTCAAATCCGAGCTCTTCTTCGAGAGGAACACAGGACGTGGAGAACTAAGGCTAGTCAAGGAGAAATGGGGGGAGGGGGCGGTAAGGTAAATCAACGTTTCCGTTTCCTGTTGCTGGATTAATTTGCTTTTCTCAAAATTATATCAAAGCTAACATTTAAGACTTCGGAACATGCAATCTTAGAAAGAATTGTGCTAAATTTTCTTTTCGGTGGATAAATGTTATCGTATGACGTCACGAAGAACAACAAGGAGGGTCCCCAATAGGGTTCTTCAATCCCGCCATCCCGACTGGAATTTTCCCTCAATCCCGAGATCCCGACGGTTTCTACCGGCTAATCCCGATCCCGGTCATATTTTCTTAATTCCTTACCTCAGCAAAAATGATCCTTGAAGTTCCGTTTCAGATTCCCTCACAGCAGACCCAAGCACTGACTGATACGTTGAATCAGCTGTATCTCTCTACACTAAAACGATGATTTAGTTCATTTGTTTTTCTTGACTGGTTTTAAACGAGTTTCGTCAGTCCATGAGTCATTTTTATGGTTTTTCTAATTTGTTTTTTTTGGGTTTTTTTTCTTTTTTTCTGTTTGCCTCTTTTGTTCGATAACGCCTGCCTTCTGGATCACTTCGATCCCTGAAAAAAGTGTCTCTCGGAGATGATAGCGATCAGTAAGGAGCATTAAGGGTACATATCACGACGTACCACGGCAAATTCACTGTACACTACACCTATGGCAAGTCACCGTGAATTGCAACTCAGAAGACAGTTTGCTCATTCACAATTTTCAGCCATAGCAACGATCATCTGGAAATTCTATAAAATCGAGTACAATTGGGCTCAACAGATACAGAAACATATATTCTTTTCGACCCCAGTTTACATTTTCCGGCTCAAAATGCCGTAATCACCGGTAACCAAAGCGGTCTATAAGAGGTTAAAATAAGAGCCTGTATGGATTTCAATTTCGAACGAAAACTATTTCTGTTTTCCTTTGAAAAGCTACGATAAAGTTCGAAACTCTCTGAGCGGTTTTCTTTTTTATGTCGCCGAAACGCTTCTGTGAGCCATTTGAGCGATTTTGACGCGTATAAAGAGTACGCGTCTCTGTATTGTATCTTTCAAAGGAAAAACAGAGATAGTTTGAATTTGAAATCCATACAAACTCTTATAGTGCGCTTTGGTCACCTACGGCTAAATAATGCAACGCAGCTAATAACATCGACAACATCACGAATTGTCGATGTTAACCGACATCGCTAGGGCGCGTTAAAACTACGCAAACGATAACTTCGCGTCGAATATCCCACGCGCACCGATCAGGATCTGTATAAACTTGACACTAGAAAGATCACGGTAAAAAAATAACGAAGATCCCAAAGACATTGTCATCATTGCGGCCAAGGTGTCCAAGGTTCACGAAAATAGACCACAGGTCACCATAGGGGTCACAGAGCAGCGTGATAGGGTCGTGGAAAACGTGATGTCAACCAGGTCACTGTTCGGCTATTTCCGACCATTTCCGACGTTAATAAGATGAGTTAGCTAAGATGACAGCTTGATTTTCTTTGCATATTTCAGACTCTAAAATTCCCGAATCACGGTTTCTTTGAAGCGACATTTCCCGATTCTCGCCTGTTAAAATCGCCAAATCCCGTGTCCCGGTCCAAAATACAATCCCGAATCTCGTCCCCCTTTTCCTTCAAAATATCGAATCCCGGCCTTCAAATAAGCAAAATCCCGGATCCCGATAAACCTATTGAGGACCCTCAACAAGGGGTGATTGAAAGACAAACATCATGGTCACGTGTTGTATCGTTCTTCGGCAAGATCTTGACCTTCACTTTCTAAAGCGGACAACACGGTAAGTACTGTCTGTTCAGTTTGTTCGGTATTATAGTAATTTTGCAACTCATGAATCGATTTTAATTCAGTTCGAAATGTTTTAAGCGTAACCTGTTATACAGAGAGCTATCTTCTCGATGAATCTCTAATATTAACGTTGTGGTCGACTAAATAATTATGGAGGAAGTAAACCAGTGGTATCAAACGAGTCAAAAGAAAAGATCCAGAGAATCTGATATATTTTAAAGATATCTCGGTAAACACTTGCGTAGATCTAACGCTTAAAAAATCATCCACTTGAACTTTATTTCTTTGACTAAATCTGATGGCTCCAAGTGGGCTGATTTCGAACGAACACCAAACCGGAGTTAGCGCCCCCGGGTGCGCTGTTGAAAATTTGCTTTAGAAGTATGTACATACTGAAAATTTGCCTAAGAAGTATCGACATGGGGTATATGCACTGTTTCCGTTTTTCATTGAAGTATTCTATGCATAAAGATCCAGAGAAAAAGAAAAACCAAGCTCGATTTTCGCTTTTCATCGAATCCGGTCTTCTATCCGCGGGCTCGTTTCCCGACCAGCGTTTAAACGAAAACTTTTACGACAGGGAGTTATCATTTCAGTTTCATAATTACGTGTCTATGACTTTAATAATACTGAGAGTGTTCACATGGTAGGTGTGTTGTGTTTAAACTAGTAAATGTAACAACTTCTTATTTTTTTCAGGAAAGTAGAGCTTCAGTATTCATTGCTTTTATCTGGATTTCAAGAAACTTATAACCGAAGGTAATTGTAGTAGAACTGTATGTTTGTCAGGCAGTTGTCCTTTGATTTTAAACCAAATGTCAGAAAGAGTAATAACGAAAAGAGTGTTGATGTGGGCGACTGAACCGAATTCGTTTGAATCAATTAGTCACTTGGTTAACTGCTGGGAAGTTAGATTATTCGTAGAACGAATAATCAATGATGTGTCAAAAGTTAAATTCAGTTAATAGTGGTGTATAACTTATGTATTCTTCTATTTATTGTCATGTGTTTCTATTTCTGTATTTTTATCTCATACAGTCATTTCTGCTTTTAAATTAATGATTTAAAATTTAATTTCTGTTTCTTGTATATTTATTGAGTCTTTTGTTGAACCGAAATCTATGTAAGATGTTTCAGCGTCCACACACTGCCCGCCGAGACTAGCTATGCTGTATGTGGGTAGTGGTTGATTATGTTAAGTTAAGTTTAACGCCATTAGAATAAAGGAATAAGGAATATTTTCTTCGTTAAATAACATGAAGAGCGATATGAGTTCTTTGTAGGAACTGTGGTAAAAATTGAAGAACAGCTCCCCAAAATATTTCTGTCGGCCGACAGTCGGCCAACTGTCGGCGAACGAAACACAGAAAATACAATGAAAACAAATTCAGAAACGCGTATATGGACTGTCATCTTGGTAAGTTTGAACGTTCACAATTACCTCAAAATGAGTTTTGACAAACACTAGGCGATAGAGGTAAATTTCCAGTGTGAGGCATTATTGGGTATATCGATTGTCATTTATGTGAACTTGATGTATAGTATCTGACTGACACATTTCGTTCTGCTGAAATTGGAAGAGTTTTATTAATAAGGGTAAATTTTTTCAAAGACTCACAAAATTGCAGGAGCCCGTGTTTTCGATGTGTTTCGGTTGTGTTTTCGTTGTGTTTTCTATGTTTCGTTCACCGTATGTCGGCCGACTGTTGGCTGACAGATATTTTAGGGAGCTGTTCTTCAATTTTACCGGAACTGTAGTGCAAAGTGAGAAGTTTGGTCATGCGCGCTGGTATACTCTTTCCGTGAGGTTTAAACAAATATGACCACTGTTGAAGGTCGGAAGCAGATATATGAATAAATTTTTTCAACTCAAATACAGAAATTTCCGAAGTCAGTTCAGTTCGGCACAGCGATTCGACCAACACAATACATTGGCTTTTCCCAGTTACGAGAAATCTCACGAAATAAGACCAAAAACACATCGGGTTCAAAGTGTATAGGAAACAATTTTTTCCCCGCTAATTCTGGTCGTTGGTAATGTAAGGAAAACGACTGTGAAGTTTTAAGATCTTGAGAATATTTTGAAACCCCTTTTTTTCGTTCAAAATGCGCGCTACTTTCATCATAAAATTGTCCCAGAGATCGCGCGGCCAAAATGACGTAAAAAGATACTTTCTGGAGAATCCAGTCTGACTACTTTCCGAATCTCTAGACATAACCAAAATAAACAGTGCGGGTCGAAAATTAGCGTTAAATCACTCGCACATTCGAAGCCCAGAGCAAGAGAAATTAGGAGGCGCCTGCGCGACAGCGATGTTATCAAACATTGTGACGTAACAAGCATCGTCCCCAGTTTCCCGGCACACATTTATATGGAAATTAGCGGTATTTCCGCCGCAAAAAAATCATCCAAATTCTTTTTTTTCGCATTATCGAAACATTTTTCATTTATTACTTATATTTAGAAAGAAAATACTTAATAAAAAGATTGTGTCATATACACTTTAACAGGAACAGGAAGTGATATAAAGATCGAGCGAAGGAATGACTTTTACAGTCCGACCAAAATTGACCCTTTAATCCACAAAGACTCGCTCAAAAATTCTACTTAAGTTGATTTCGGGAAAGAAACATGGATTAAATTTTACCTGAAAGATTATTCTTACTTTTATTTTGGTTCTCCCGCTTTAAATAACCGCGCGCGTTCAAGACAGGTGGAAGACAATACAAACAGGCCGTTGAGAGGGTCTCGATGGGGGGGGGGGGGGGGGGGTAAGAATATCAGTTGTCAGTTAAAATTTTGGCTATTAATCAGTTGGTAGTTAAATTTTCGACCATTTGTGAGTTGTCAGTTAAATGACTGCTACTGATTAACTTGGCAAGTTTATTATTACTTTCCGACTCTATAGTTTGGGCTGAAAAGCACATATAGCGTAAACTTGAAAATTTAGTCGAAAACTGATACATTAAGAGCTGCTTTTTCTCAGTTCGGGCAGTTCTGGAATGAAACAGGATCTTTCAAATGACTTTCAGTCATTGTTTAAGTCAGTTACGACTCTTCTGAACGCAAACTTCTGTTTTCCCGTGCGCAACATTTCCTTTTAACACATTGACACCTGAACCGCCCGTAACCGCCTGAGCCACGCGATTGCCTCGCACGAAAACGCTTTCCCCCCTACCTCCCCTACTAAGTGGAGTTTTTTGTCCAAATTTCCTCTTTGTTTGGAGATTAATAAACCAATCAGAATCCGTCGTTTGCGCATATATTTTGATGGCTTTAGAGGGTACTAGAGGGGCATTATTCTACGAGTCTTCACTAACCGCCGCCTGGTTAGCTCAATTGGGAGAGCGCCGGACTGCTGTGCGGGAGGTCGAGAGTTCAATACCGGCCGGACCAACACTCAGGGTCTTAAAATTAACTGAGAAGAACATGCTTCCTTTCTTTAACATCAAGAAATGGTTAGATATTCTAGTCTTCTCGGATAGGGACGAATAAATGGAGGTCCCGTCTCCTGCAGGGTTAGGGGCAGGAGACGTTAATTTCCCACGCACGAGATTACTGTGTGATGGATGTCCTCCCCTGGGGTGGGATGGGTGGGTAACAGGACCCCCGTTGATACCAGTGTTTACTACACTGAAGGGGCTATCCTGTATAAATATAGATGTTTGTCTGTCTGTCTGTCTAAATGATCAAATTTGAAATTAGGGCGTCCGCGTGGCCGACCCTCAAAATTTCAAGTCGGATTTTTCGTTCATTTTCCATCGAGTTAGACCTTGCGGAACTCAGAATGTAAAGTAACAATGCTATAGAATACCCTGCTTGGAAAAGAATGGATATCAAGGTCTTAAAGGTGACAGAATAAGCTCTCGAGTCAACGACACTACGATTCTCTAAGGCGATGCGAATTATGGACGTAAAGGTAAAACCGAACTTTCGGACTTCAAGCAGGGCCTAGCGACAATTTGACGACTCGATGGTCCGGTAAATGTTATGTTCGAGTAACATTGTGTCCAAAAGGTATTGTTTAATAGAAGATTTTGCGTCAAATCGAAGTTTTTTCAGAATTTTCAACATAACGCGCGCAATTTCTGGTCATCAAAGCGGGTTTTGCTAAAAGCAGGCCCGCGGCCCAGCGGCCAGCGGCCCGCGGCACACGGCCCGCGGCCTACGGCCTTGTGGTCTGGCAGCCCGAAGGCCCAGCGGCCCGCAACGGCCTGCGACTCGGAGGCCCGGTGGCCCATTCCTGATTTTCCACAGTCTTTTTGTCCAGCAGTAAATCCACGCGCATGCACGGATCGACAATGAGGGTTTGTTGCATGTTGTTCAGATAAAAACGTTTTAATTCTCTGTTCATTAGTCTCTTTACAGAAACCGATAGCACAATAGAGGAATCTCATTATCGAACGATGAAAGTTATTTTCAAACCATACTTTGAAAGTGAAAATATCATAAGTAATGTAATATGTGAACTGCGAATCTTTTCTATAGGGAGACATGTCGATCTATTTACAGGAACTCCACCCCAAAAAGAAAGCGTGTTCTCAAACATTGCTTTTCGGCGATGTAAGTACCGTATTCATTCGAATATGGTAAGCGCCCTGGACGCTTATTAAATTTTTGGTCTTCAAGGGCGGTGGGCCCTTATTCGAGGCTGGGCACTTCTTAAATTTGCACCATTTTTAGTAAGTAGCAGAATTTTAACAGTTCATTGAAAGCTAAGGTAAATTACTAAGGAAACTCTGTGTTCGGGTAAGTCTCTTAGTGGTACCTACTCGATTGCAATCTCATTGTCACTAAGGTCAACGAGCGAAATCTACTTCTCAGTCGGGCGACCGATCGATTTGCCGACGTTACGCTGTCGGACATCGAGGAGGCAGCTCCTTATTCGTGGTTTGCGAAGAAATATGGTACATTATTTCGGGTGTAAAAGGAGTACTTTTCGATCATTGCGAAAAGTGAAAAAAATCAAACCCCGCCATCAAGAGATTCAAATTTTCTTGTTTGTGTTGTGCTTCAATTTTACCCTTGGTTCATATTTTCTTTTCCTTTGTTGTTATGATATTTTCACTTTCAAAGTATGGTTTAAAAATAACCTACATCGTAATGAAAGTCCTCTACTGTGCTATCGGTTTCTGTAAAGAGACTAATGAGCAGAGAATCAAAACGTTTTTTCCGAATAACATGCAACAAACAGAAACAAGGATTCAAATGATTAAATGGTAAACGAATTCAAGCTCACTGTCATCCATTTTGCACACCCAAACTCGATGTAGATCTGTGCATGCTCGTGGATTTACTGCTGGACAAAAATAACTGGGGAAAATCAGGACAGGGCCTCCGGGTCGCAGGCCGTTGCGTGCCGCTGGGCCTTCGGGCTGCCAGGCCACTGGGCCGCGGGCCGCGGGTCTGCTTTTAGCAAAACCCCATCAAGGCAAGTAAACAACGATCTAAGCATGATGAATTTTACCGCGTGGGCTTTGTACACTTAAGAAATTCGTACGTTTTTCGCTAATAACAGCAAATAAAAAACTTTTTTGAGTAAATCTGTCGTCCCGAAATATTCCTTGGCCATTTTAGTCTTGCTTCCTATTGATAGATTCCAAGCAACTTGAGATCTCTTCACCCACGGACAAATTTGCATATTCCCTTTTGAAAATGGTCTACAGGCTCATTTGCACACATGCGAAAATATTTTGCGATGTTTATCTTTCATCTTGATTTTTGAGTTAAAACGTAATACGCAGCTATCGCTTTTTTCGTCGGAAATAAGTTCTTTAATTAGTCTGTTTTCACTGGAGCTTTTTTTGGAAAAGATGATTTCTAAAAATTTACTGCGCAATGTGTTTGCTTTCTTGGTTTCTCCAAAATTTTGACTTTTCGTAGGCACGTGTTACACAAGAAGATCATCAGAAAGAAAACAAACTTGTGAAAAGTCCTCTAACACAATATATTAGATTTATGTTTTGTTTTACAAAGCTTCGATTGCGGTTGGCTTCGATGAAATGATCGGAAAGGAACGCTTTTTCGTCTACTTTTCAACTAGGTTATTGGCGAAAGCATCCCTTAGAAATCCAGGCGAAAATGGGCGCGAAATGGCCGCCCAGATCTAGACACCGTAATTGGGGTAATATCTTCATCCTCTTGGTCAGAAAAGTCGTTTTCTGAGTCTGTGTCATATTCGTCTGCATGTGTTCGCACCTCAGCAACTGTCACTTCAACGATACGGTCATCAACAAATGTGATATCTGTCACATCTCCACCTTCCGAAGTAGCTTGAACAGCTCAGCCTTTGTCGCTGCTGAACCCTACTGACTGATCTCCCGAGTTAAAATCGTTACCTAGTCCCGCCAATAAGTCCACTTTGGTTTAATCTTGTTGTTTCGTGTAGACGGCCGGTGGTAGAGCTCCTGCCCTGTCCTTGGCAGTTTCCTCCCGAACTGTCCTCTGCCTCAAGGGACGATACTTTTCCATAAATTCTTTCATAGCACTTTCAATAGATAGATAGATAGATAGATAGTTTATTTAAATATACCTGGCAGCCTCGCGGCTGAATTGCGTATATTACAATAATGTAATTAAATAAATATATTATATAACGTATACAAGAATATTCAAAATTATAACAATTAAAAAATCTATGAGCTAAAACCTATCTATATTTAAAAGCTATATTTACATCATCTACATAGGTTTCTAGGAAACGGTCGTTAAATTAACTGTTGTTATTATATTTAATGGTGGAGGCCATCATGAAGGTGTTTTTAAAACGGTTTGTCCTCCACCGGGGGATTTCGAAACGCCTGTTACGTCTTAAATTGTGCTTTGGATGGTTGGCACAAGGCAACAATTCACGAAGCCCGTGATTATCTTTTCCGATAATGTTGCTAAAGAGATTGCGGCAAATGTCTTCCAATCTCGGGGTCGATCCCTACTGAGGGTAGAGGTCGCATAAAGTTTACATTTGCAAACTACGTGCTGGTCTGAGGGACAAGATAGTAGGATTTTTCATGAGTAAAATACTTGGCAGCCCATTTCGTTACTCTCTTCAACGACTTCTTGGTAATTAATCCAAAGTCTTGGGAATACTGTAGTGCGGTGAAAGTCTCATGCTTAAAATGTGAAACTGCATCTAGATTCTCCACAACTACTCTGAGTAATGTGCCCAATTCAATATCTTGGAGATAATCGTTGTTAATTGAGGCTATACTGTTGTGCAGGCGGTGCATTCCTTTTTCAAGAAGTTTAAGTGAGACTTGAGTTTTATGAGACACAGTTCCTTCGGGGCCGTTTTTTGCTGTGGTTTCCTTTATACTGTGCCGTTGTCTCACTTCAGAAAAGGTCTTTGTGATGTTGTCATTTACATTTGATACTTTGTCTACGGCATCTTGAAGAGACAATTGTGCTTTCTCTATGTTTTGGGCTCCGATACTAAAACTGTTATAGAGACCTCCAAGAACGACACAGGACCACTTCTAAGACTTCTAAGAACGGCACAGTACCACTGAGTACGACACAGTACGACACAGTACTACTGAGTACGACACAGTACCACTGAGTTCGACACAGTACCACTGAGTACGACACAGTACGATACAGTACGACACAGTACCACTGAGTCCCGACACTAGTTTAATGCAACCTGTAGCCACATCCGATATAAATAGAGCCTTCTCCATAGAACAGATGCCATGAACTTGCGTAAAAGAACACGTTTCATCCGTTCCTTCACTTGCTCCTTCCTGACCAGAGCCCATTAAGGTTTTAACGTTTTTCTCAGAAGGACTGAAGAACTTTACCTTTGAAGTTGAAGTTCATTTATTTGTTTAAGCAGGTTGATTAATTGGCAGCTGTAATAGCTGATGTGGACCTGCTGTCCTAACCCACCCATCCCACCCCAGGGGAGGACATCCATCACACAGTAATCTCGTGTGTGGGAAATTAACGTCTCCTGCCCCAACCCTGCAGGAGACGGGACCTCCATTTATTCGTCCCTATCCGAGAAGACTAGTATATCTAACCATTTCATGATGTTATAGAAGGTAGCAAATTCTTCTTAATTATTTTAAGACCTTGTGTGTTGGTCCAGCCGGGACTCGAACCCTCGACCTCCCGCACTACAGTCCAGCGCTCTATCCATTGAGCTAACCGGGAGGCGGTTCGATGCCCCGAGTCAGTGAACGCTATCCCGTCTTCAAATTCACAGTCTTTTGATTTCTCTACAAGACTCCGAGTTGTTCTTTAGAAGTTGGCTAACTTCTAAGCTTGAAAGGTCGCAAACGACGGTAAAGGTCGCCTGCTGCAAAGTAAGCTCTTCGAGAACTTCCATAGATATGATATTCAAAATGCCAGTCGGGTAGGTCACGAGTCTGACTCCGGTACCAGCAATGCCAACTCCATTGTAGTGCCGTAATGTCACTTGTATAATTCCTCTTCGGGCATCGCCTTGCACACAACAGAATGTTTTCACTTGCAGCACAGACTGAGGTTGGCTTTTCTAAAGAAGGGCGAACTGAACAAGCTTCGAGTTTCCGAATTCAGCGGCTTTGAGTTTCCGAATTCATCACTTTTGAAGTTACCAAGGAGGCGATAAGAACAAAATGGTATATCATTGCGATTATTACTGTGAAGCCATGAGGTACGTAACAAATGCTGCATAATGTAACTCGAGCCAGCTAAGAACCTCTCTAAAATCACACAAAACCAGAATATGCCCAGCAGACAAAAATCATGAAATAAGACCAGTCAGTCGCATCACTGCGACTCTATAAGATTTCACTTTTCACAGTCATATTAATTATGCCATTATAATCTACATAAAACATAATCTACATGAATTAAAGAATGAGAAAATTCTGAAAGAGCTTCTAAGTCGGCATCCAATGGAGTGGGCGTTTTATAAAAAAGAGTAGGCTATTAACTTATATATATATATTGAGCACTCTAACTAGGATGAGTCATTGCTCTGCAATTGCGCATGCTCGCTAGTGTACTCTAGTTTGAGCACTCTGGCATGGCTTAGACGATACCACAAAGGTTGGATCGTTTGGGGTGACCATATTGGTTCTCCTCCATCCTAGCATTAGCACTGCACTGATGAGGCCCAGAAGGCCGAAACAGTACTGTCTGCAGTGCACACTGTTTCGACCTATGTGGGTCTCATCAGTGCATTGCAGACACTGGGCCAAGCTCTGGAATAAACCATTGCCTGGGCGCTACACTTGTGGGACCAAGTGCAGACATGTTGCCATGCGAGAGTGCTCAAATCACAACTAAGGTCAATACCAAATACCAAACCACTCCAATATCAAATACCAAACCACTCCAATATAATACTGTTTAATTCGCTTCCTGTTCTAGCCAGCATGGTCGGAAGCTCCAAATTCCATTGCATGTCCGTAGTTAACGTAAAATCATCGCTCTTGCCGCCTGATTTCGGAGCCGTGTGATAAAGTTTCACATCAGAATCTCCGAGGTGATATTAACTGGACAACTCCTTTAGACTAAGGAACGAAGTAAGGTGCTTTTTCAGCGCCAGTACGGTTTTAACATCTTTGATAGGAATGCGGCTTCTGTGACGCTCAAATGCCGTTTCCGACTCGATTCCGTAAAAGCTTACATCAGCTCTTAAAATACCAGCATTCACGGCCATCGCGTAAGTTGACGATCGAGTTGGGCATCAATGATCATATAACTAATATGTGACACATGACCTTGATGTGGATGGCACATGCGGTAATTATTAACACTCTGGAGTACTCCTACTTATATGTAATAGAAAATGTACTTTAATTGAACAAAATAAATCAACTGTCCTTATTTTACATCTATTTTTTAGGATATTTTGGGCGATCCGGACTTTTGTCAGTTGTCAGTAAAAGCCCACCACAAATGTCAGTTGTCAGTTAGTTTTTCAGCAATTTGTCAGTTGTCAGTTAAAAAATTTGACCATTTGTCAGTTGTCAGTAACCATTCCAGACCCTCTGTTGGGACTCACTCAAAGGTGACCACGTTCGTTTAATAGAAGTGACTGGTTAATAGAGGTGAAAATTACAGTGATTTAGGGGAAACAAATTCGGGACTTTGTCAACCGACTGCTTCATACTGTGACGGCTAGAACGGTTCGACTGTTCGAGAGCAACAGATTATAAATTTCCAAGAGCACATCTCTTGACCAGAGTAAGTCAAGCAAATGACTAAAGGGTGAAAGTTTCCAAAGAAACTGTGGTGCTGCGCGTGGGTGGGGGTAACAAGGTAATTTGGTAACAGCAACTAAGTTGAAATTGTAAATTGGCCACCGTAACGAGTTAAATACTGAGCTATTTTAAAAAGCTTTTTAACTCGTTACGGTGGCCAATTTACAATTTCAACTTAGTTGATAAAGCCAACTTACTAAGTCAAGAAAAGCCAAATACATCCGGCCAATTATCCTATTGGAATCGCTGGAAATTGTAGTGAGTTACCCGCCTTGAGAATCAACATATTTCTCGAGTAAGTCGCTTACGTAAAACGCTTCAATCGTCAGGGCCGTCCTGTTATAATCTCCAGTATAAAAGGCGTTTTGCGATTCCCAAATGTAAGACCGAGCGTTCTTGCAGAATTTTCCACTGCGTTAAGGAAAATCTCTGCGTTCCGCTAGTTCAGGACTGTATAGGACTGTATCTTTCTGGTTTATCAAGTTTATTTACGATCCGCATACGCCTCTACAATTTCCGTACAATCTACGTTCAGTCGATCTCAATGTCTATTCCGAATGCCCTCAATTACAACATGTTATCTCTATTACCAAACTAATCCTTACCCACACTAGTCCCTACCCAGACTAGTCCTTATCCAGACTAGTCCCTACCCAGACTAGTCCCTACCCAGACTAGTCCCTACCCAGACTAGTCCTTACCCAGACTAGTCCATACCCAGACTAGTCCATACCCAGACTAGTCCTTATCCAGACTAGTCCCTACCCAGACTAGTCCCTACCCAGAGTAGTCCCTACCCAGACTAGTCCTTATCCAGGCTAGTCCATACCCAGACTAGTCCCTACTCAGACTAGTCCTTATCCAGGCTAGTCCATACCCAGACTAGTCCCTACCCAGACTAGTCCTTATCCAGACTAGTCCCTACCCAGACTAGTCCATACCCAGACTAGTCCCTACCCAGACTAGTCCCTACCCAGACTAGTCCATACCCAGACTAGTCCTTATCCAGACTAGTCCTTATCCAGACTAGTCCATACCCAGACTAGTCCCTACTCAGACTAGTCCTTATCCAGGCTAGTCCATACCCAGACTAGTCCATACCCAGACTAGTCCTTATCCAGACTAGTCCCTACCCAGACTAGTCCATACCCAGACTAGTCCCTACCCAGACTAGTCCCTACCCAGACTAGTCCTTATCCAGACTAGTCCCTACCCAGACTAGTCCCTAACCACACTAGTCCCTACCCAGGCTAGTCCCTACCCAGACTAGTCCCTACCCAGACTAGTCCCTACCCAGACTATTCCCTACCCAGACTAGTCCATACCCAGACTAGTCCTTACCCAGACTAGTCCATACCCAGACTAGTCCATACCCAGACTAGTCCATACCCAGACTAGTCCTTATCCAGACTAGTCCTTATCCAGGCTAGTCCATACCCAGACTAGTCCCTACCCAGACTAGTCCTTATCCAGACTAGTCCCTACCCAGACTAATCCTTATCCAGACTAGTCCCTACCCAGACTAGTCCCTACCCAGAGTAGTCCTTACCCAGACTAGTCCATACCCAGACTAGTCCATACCCAGACTAGTCCTTATCCAGACTAGTCCCTACCCAGACTAGTCCCTACCCAGAGTAGTCCCTACCCAGACTAGTCCTTATCCAGGCTAGTCCATACCCAGACTAGTCCCTACTCAGACTAGTCCTTATCCAGGCTAGTCCATACCCAGACTAGTCCCTACCCAGACTAGTCCTTATCCAGACTAGTCCCTACCCAGACTAGTCCATACCCAGACTAGTCCTTATCCAGACTAGTCCTTATCCAGACTAGTCCATACCCAGACTAGTCCCTACTCAGACTAGTCCTTATCCAGACTAGTCCTTATCCAGACTAGTCCATACCCAGACTAGTCCCTACTCAGACTAGTCCTTATCCAGGCTAGTCCATACCCAGACTAGTCCTTACCCAGACTAGTCCTTATCCAGACTAGTCCATACCCAGACTACTCCCTACCCAGACTAGTCCAAACCCAGACTAGTCCATACCCAGACTAGTCCTTATCCAGACTAGTCCTTATCCAAGCTAGTCCATACCCAGACTAGTCCCTACTCAGACTAGTCCTTATCCAGACTAGTCCCTACCCAGACTACTCCCTACCCAGACTAGTCCATACCCAGACTAGTCCATACCCAGACTAGTCCATACCCAGACTAGTCCATACCCAGACTAGTCCATACCCAGACTAGTCCATACCCAGACTAGTCCATACCCAGACTAGTCCTTATCCAGACTAGTCCTTATCCAGGCTAGTCCATACCCAGACTAGTCCTTACCCAGACTAGTCCTTATCCAGACTAGTCCCTACCCAGACTAGTCCATACCCAGACTACTCCCTACCCAGACTAGTCCATACCCAGACTAGTCCATACCCAGACTAGTCCTTATCCAGACTAGTCCTTATCCAGGCTAGTCCATACCCAGGCTAGTCCCTACCCAGACTAGTCCCTATCCAGACTAGTCCCTACCCAGACTATTCCCTACCCAGACTAGTCCATACCCAGACTAGTCCTTACCCAGACTAGTCCATACCCAGACTACTCCATACCCAGACTAGTCCATACCCAGACTAGTCCATACCCAGACTAGTCCTTATCCAGACTACTCCTTATCCAGGCTAGTCCATACCCAGACTAGTCCCTACCCAGACTAGTCCTTATCCAGACTAGTCCCTACCCAGACTAGTCCATACTCAGACTAGTCCCTACCCAGACTAGTCCATACCCAGACTAGTCCCTACCCAGACTAGTCCATACCCAGACTAGTCCCTACCCAGACTAGTCCTTATCCAGACTAGTCCCTACCCAGACTAGTCCATACCCAGACTAGTCCCTACGCAGACTAGTCCCTACCCAGACTAGTCCATACCCAGACTAGTCCTTATCCAGACTAGTCCTTATCCAGACTAGTCCATACCCACACTAGTCCCTACCCAGACTATTCCCTATCCAGACTAGTCCATACCCAGACTAGTCCTTATCCAGACTAGTCCATACCCAGACTAGTCCCTACCCAGAGTAGTCCCTACCCAGACTAGTCCTTATCCAGGCTAGTCCATACCCAGACTAGTCCCTACTCAGACTAGTCCTTATCCAGGCTAGTCCATACCCAGACTAGTCCCTACCCAGACTAGTGCTTATCCAGACTAGTCCCTACCCAGACTAGTCCATACCCAGACTAGTCCTTATCCAGACTAGTCCTTATCCAGACTAGTCCTTATCCAGACTAGTCCATACCCAGACTAGTCCCTACTCAGACTAGTCCTTATCCAGACTAGTCCTTATCCAGACTAGTCCATACCCAGACTAGTCCCTACTCAGACTAGTCCTTATCCAGGCTAGTCCATACCCAGACTAGTCCCTACCCAGACTAGTCCTTATCCAGACTAGTCCCTACCCAGACTAGTCCATACCCAGACTAGTCCCTACCCAGACTAGTCCCTACCCAGACTAGTCCTTATCCAGACTAGTCCCTACCCAGACTAGTCCCTAACCACACTAGTCCCTACCCAGGCTAGTCCCTACCCAGACTAGTCCCTACCCAGACTAGTCCCTACCCAGACTATTCCCTACCCAGACTAGTCAATACCCAGACTAGTCCTTACCCAGACTAGTCCATACCCAGACTAGTCCATACCCAGACTAGTCCATACCCAGACTAGTCCTTATCCAGACTAGTCCTTATCCAGGCTAGTCCATACCCAGACTAGTCCCTACCCAGACTAGTCCTTATCCAGACTAGTCCCTACCCAGACTAGTCCATACTCAGACTAGTCCCTACCCAGACTAGTCCATACCCAGACTAGTCCCTACCCAGACTAGTCCATACCCAGACTAGTCCCTACCCAGACTAGTCCATACCCAGACTAGTCCCTATCCAGACTAGTCCCTACCCAGACTAGTCCATACCCAGACTAGTCCTTATCCAGACTAGTCCTTATCCAGACTAGTCCATACCCAGACTAGTCCCTACTCAGACTAGTCCTTATCCAGACTAGTCCTTATCTAGACTAGTCCATACCCAGACTAGTCCCTACTCAGACTAGTCCTTATCCAGGCTAGTCCATACCCAGACTAGTCCCTACCCAGACTAGTCCTTATCCAGACTAGTCCCTACCCAGACTAGTCCATACCCAGACTAGTCCCTACCCAGACTAGTCCCTACCCAGACTAGTCCTTATCCAGACTAGTCCCTACCCAGACTAGTCCCTAACCACACTAGTCCCTACCCAGGCTAGTCCCTATCCAGACTATTCCCTACCCAGACTAGTCCATACCCAGACTAGTCCTTACCCAGACTAGTCCATACCCAGACTAGTCCATACCCAGACTAGTCCATACCCAGACTAGTCCTTATCCAGACTAGTCCTTATCCAGGCTAGTCCATACCCAGACTAGTCCCTACCCAGACTAGTCCTTATCCAGACTAGTCCCTACCCAGACTAGTCCTTATCCAGACTAGTCCCTACCCAGACTAGTCCCTAACCACACTAGTCCCTACCCAGGCTAGTCCCTACCCAGACTAGTCCCTACCCAGACTATTCCCTACCCAGACTAGTCCATACCCAGACTAGTCCTTACCCAGACTAGTCCATACCCAGACTAGTCCATACCCAGACTAGTCCATACCCAGACTAGTCCTTATCCAGACTAGTCCTTATCCAGGTTGGTCCATACCCAGACTAGTCCCTACCCAGACTAGTCCTTATCCAGACTAGTCCCTACCCAGACTAGTCCATACTCAGACTAGTCCCTACCCAGACTAGTCCATACCCAGACTAGTCTCTACCCAGACTAGTCCATACCCAGACTAGTCCCTACCCAGACTAGTCCTTATCCAGACTAGTCCCTACCCAGACTAGTCCATACCCAGACTAGTCCCTACCCAGACTAGTCCCTACCCAGACTAGTCCCTACCCAGACTAGTCCCTAACCACACTAATCCCTACCAAGGCTAGTCCCTACCCAGACTAGTCCCTACCCAGACTAGTCCCTACCCAGACTATTCCCTACCCAGACTAGTCCATACCCAGACTAGTCCCTACCCAGACTAGTCCCTACCCAGACTAGTCCTTATCCAGACTAGTCCCAACCCAGACTACTCCCTACCCAGACTAGTCCTTACCCAGACTAGTCCATACCCAGACTAGTCCCTACCCAGACTAGTCCATACCCAGACTAGTCCCTACCCAGACTAGTCCTTACCCAGAGTAGTCCCTACCCAGACTAGTCCCTACCCAGACTAGTCCATACCCAGACTAGTCCCTACCTAGACTAGTCCATACCCAGACTAGTCCCTACCCAGACTAGTCCTTATCCAGACTAGTCCCTACCCAGACTAGTCCTTATCCAGACTAGTCCCAACCCAGACTAGTCCTTACTCAGACTAATCCTTACCCAGACTAGTCCCTACCCAGACTAGTCCCTACTCAGACTAGTCCTTACCCAGACTAATCCCTACCCAGACTAGTCCTTACCCAGACTAATCCAATTAGCCCCTAGCAATTAAACCCACACCCACTATTGGTGGAGCACGTGTCGCATATTTCTATGTGTCACAGGATGTTTCAGCCCAAACGTACGCCCTAAATTCCTCTAGATAATTTACTTGCGTGTATAAGCTAATAATTTACCGATTATTTATTTTATCTATTTGTCTTTTTTTTGCTATTACTGATTGTGTAAAAACACTTTTCACA
Organism: Stylophora pistillata; assembly: GCF_964205215.1. Lineage (NCBI taxonomy): Eukaryota > Metazoa > Cnidaria > Anthozoa > Scleractinia > Pocilloporidae > Stylophora > Stylophora pistillata. Next base: position 10,127,544 of record NC_142522.1, on the reverse strand, counting down.
ACAAGCGTTTCAAAAAATGTTTTTTTGTAAGATCATGTATTAACAACGAATTTTAGTGAACGGTGAGTTTTGTAAATGAGATCGATGGCGTTGTACATATTTTAACAGTTCGAGCTTTCATTATACTTATAAGACATTATTATTTATTTAGGACTTTATTGCTATCATTAAATTATACTCGCTATTATAAGATATTATTTTATACATCATTTTACTACATTATATTATATTTTATACTATATTTTAAATACACAATTCACCTTAGTAGCTGCAAGCTTTTTACAGATAAACTATCTATCTATCTATCTAAATAATATTTAATCGAGCGGTTGTAAACGGCGAATCTAACCCAGTTCAATTTAAAAATCCTCAGATTGACGCTGTCACATTGGATTCAATCGAGTAAGTTGGAAAACGGTGGTAATGGACAACGAAGGAGGACTTATGGTATCCGCTATAGTTCTTGGTGTTGTCGCCTACCTTCTGAACACTAGCCGTGGCTTACAAGCCACGAAGTTAGGCGAAGAATGGTTGATCTTTCTAACCTCTAATGTACGGGTAAAAGAATACCACTGGTTTCCCCTGGTTTACCAAGCAACAAATAGGCTAATGCTCGATGTCGCATACAAGGTCTCTAATTACACATCTGCAGAAAGGTACGCGAAAGAACTTCTTATCATACATCACGCCTCTGGTGACACACTTAAGGAAGGGAAGCTAAGCTTGGTACTGGGACAGATATATCTGAAACAAAATGAATTTGAAAAGGCTAGAGAATACTATCAAAAGGCAGCTGATATAACAAGGAGTATTGGAGACAAACAAACAGAGGCGCAGTGTTACATGATGATAGGAAAATTATTTTATTCACTGTGTGAATATCACAAGGCTGAGGAATATTACAAGAAAGCACTGACAATCACTGTGCCAAAAGGCGACAGAGATAACGAAGCAACCATTTACGGAAACCTAGGTAATATCCTTCAGTCGCTTGGGGAATACGACAGAGCTAAAGAATATTACAAGAAAGCACTAGCGATCAGAAAGGAAATTGGTAACAGAAAGGGAGAAGCAGCTGACTACGGAAACTTAGGAACATTGTTTCACTCGCTTGGTCAATACAAAAAGGCTCAAGAATACACCGAGAAAGCACTAGCGATCAGAGAGGACATTGGCGAAAGAAAAGGAGAAGCAGCTGACTACGGAAACTTAGGAACATTGTTTCACTCGCTTGGTCAATACAAAAAGGCTGAAGAATACACCGATAAAGCACTAGCGATCAGAAAGGAGATTGGCGACAGAAAAGGAAAAGAAGCTGACTACGGAAACTTAGGAACATTGTTTCACTCGCTTGGTCAATACAAAAAGGCTCAAGAGTACACCGAGAAAGCACTAGATATCAGAAAGGAAATTGGCCACAGAAAAGGAGAAGAAGCTGATTACGGAAACTTAGGAACATCGTTTCACTCGCTTGGTGAATACAAAAAGGCTCAAGAATACACCGAGAAAGATCTAGCTATCAGAAAGGAGATTGGCGACAGAAAAGGAGAAGCTGCTGACTACGGAGACTTGGGAACATTGTTTCACTCGCTTGGTCAATACAAAAAGGCTCAAAAATACACCGAGAAAGCACTAGCGATGAAAAAGGAAATTGGCGACAGAGAAGGAGAAGCAGCTGACTACGGAAACTTAGGAACATTGTTTCACTCGCTTGGTCAATACAAAAAGACTCAAGAATACACCGAGAAAGCACTAGCTATCAGAGAGGAGATTGGCGATAGAACAGGAAAAGCAGCTGACTACGGAAACTTAGGAACATTGTTTCACTCGCTTGGTGAATACAAAAAGGCTCAAGAATACACCGAGAAAGCACTAGCAATCAGAAAGGAAATTGGCGACAGAAAAGGAGAAGCAGCTGACTACGGAAACTTAGGAACATTGTTTCACTCGCTTGGTGAATACAAAAGGGCTCAAGAATACTCCGAGAAAGCACTAGCGATCAGAATGAAAATTGGCGACAGAAGGGGAGAAGCAGCTGACTACGGAAACTTAGGAACATTGTTTCACTCGCTTGGTGAATACAAAAAGGCTCAAGAATACACCGAGAAAGCACTAGCGATCAGATAGGAAATCGGCAACAGAAAAGGAGAAGCGGCAGACTACGGAAACTTAGGAACATTGTTTCACTCGCTTGGTGAATACAAAAAGGCTCAACAATACACCGAGAAAGCACTAGCGATCAGAAAGGAAATTGGCGACAGAAAAGGAGAAGCAGCTGACTACGGAAACTTAGGAACATTGTTTCACTCGCTTGGTGAATACAAAAAGGCTCAAAAATACACCGAGAAGGCACTAGCGATCAGAAAGGAAATTGGCGACAGAAAAGGAGAAGCAGCTGACTACGGAAACTTAGAAGCATTGTTTCACTCGCTTGGTGAATACAAAAAGGCTCAAGAATACACCGAGAAAGCACTAGCTATCAGAAAGGAGATTGGCGACAGAAAAGGAGAAGCAGCTGACTACGGAAACTTAGGAACATTGTTTCACTCGCTTGGTGAATACAAAAAGGCTCAAGAATACACCGAGAAAGCACTAGCCATCAGAGAGGAGATTGGCGACAGAAAAGGAGAAGCAGCTGACTACGGAAACTTAGGAACATTGTTTTACTCGCTTGGTCAATACAAAAAGGCTCAAGAATACACCGAGAAAGCACTAGCGATCAGAAAGGAAATTGGCGACAGAAAAGGAGAAGGAGCTGACTACGGAAACTTGGGAACATTGTTTCACTCGCTTGGTGAATACAAAGAGGCTCAAGAACACACCGAGAAAGCACTAGCGATCAGAAAGGAAATTTGCGACAGGAAAGGAGAAGGAGCTGACTACGGAAACTTAGGAACATTGTTTCACTCGTTTGGTGAATACAAAAAGGCTCAAGAATACACCGAGAAAGCACTAGCGATCAGAAAGGAGATTGGCGACAGAAAAGGAGAAGCAGCTGACTACGGAAACTTAGGAACATTGTTTCACTCGCTTAGTCAATACAAAAAGGCTCAAGAATACACCGAGAAAGCACTAGCGATCAGAAAGGAAATCGGCGACAGAAAAGGAGAAGCGGCAGACTACGGAAACTTAGGAACATTGTTTTACTCGCTTGGTGAATACAAAAAGGCTCAAGAATACACCGAGAAAGCACTAGCGATCAGAAAGGAAATTGGCGACAGAAAAGGAGAAGCGGCTGACTACGGAAACTTAGGAGCATTGTTTCACTCGCTTGGTGAATACAAAAAGGCTCAAAAATACACCGAGAAGGCACTAGCGATCAGAAAGGAAATTGGCGACAGAAATGGAGAAGCAGCTGACTACGGAAACTTAGGAGCATTGTTTCACTCGCTTGGTGAATACAAAAAGGCTCAAGAATACACCGAGAAAGCACTAGCTATCAGAAAGGAGATTGGCGACAGAAAAGGAGAAGCAGCTGACTACGGAAACTTAGGAACATTGTTTCAGTCGCTTGGTGAATACAAAAAGGCTCAAGAATACACCGAGAAAGCACTAGCCATCAGAGAGGAGATTGGCGACAGAAAAGGAGAAGCAGCTGACTACGGAAACTTAGGAACATTGTTTCACTCGCTTGGTCAATACAAAAAGGCTCAAAAATACACTGAGAAAGCACTAGCGATCAGAAAGGAAATTGGCGACAGAAAAGGAGAAGGAGCTGACTACGGAAACTTAGGAACATTGTTTCACTCGCTTGGTGAATACAAGAAGGCTCAAGAATACACCGAGAAAGCACTAGAAATCAGAAAGGGAATTGGTGACAGAAAAGGAGAAGCAGCTGACTACGGAAACTTAGGAACATTGTTTCACTCGCTTGGTGAATACAAAAAGGCTCAAGAATACACCGAGAAAGCACTAGCGATCAGAAAGGAGATTGGCGACAGAAAAGGAGAAGCAGCTGACAACGGAAACTTAGGAACATTGTCTCACTCGCTTGGTGAATACAAAAAGGCTCAAGAATACATCGAGAAAGCACTAGCGATCAGAAAGGAAATTGGCGACAGAAAAGGAGAAGCAGCTGACTACGGAAACCTAGGAACATTGTTTCACTCGCTTGGTGAATACAAAAAGGCTCAAGAATACACCGAGAAAGCACTAGCGATCAGAAAGGAGATTGGTGACAGAGAAGGAGAAGCAGCTGACTACGGAAACTTAGGAACATTGTTTCACTCGCTTGGTGAATACAAAAAGGCTCAAGAATACACCGAGAAAGCACTAGAAATCAGAAAGGATATTGGTGACAGAGAAGGAGAAGCAGCTGACTACGGAAACTTAGGAACATTGTTTCACTCGCTTGGTGAATACAAGAAGGCTCAAGAATACACCGAGAAAGCACTAGAAATTAGAAAGGAAATTGGCGACAGAGAAGGAGAAGCAGCTGACTACGGAAACTTAGGAACATTGTTTCACTCGCTTGGTGAATACAAAAAGGCTCAAGAATACACCGAGAAAGCACTAGAAATCAGAAAGGGAATTGGGGACAGAAAAGGAGAAGCAGCTGACTACGGAAACTTAGGAACATTGTTTCACTCGCTTGGTGAATACAAAAAGGCTCAAGAATACACCGAGAAAGCACTAGCGATCAGAAAGGAAATTGGCGACAGAAAAGGAGAAGCAGCTGACTACGGAAACTTAGGAACATTGTCTCACTCGCTTGGTGAATACAAAAAGGCTCAAGAATACATCGAGAAAGCACTAGCGATCAGAAAGGAAATTGGCGACAGAAAAGGAGAAGCAGCTGACTACGGAAACCTAGGAACATTGTTTCACTCGCTTGGTGAATACAAAAAGGCTCAAGAATACACCGAGAAAGCACTAGCGATCAGAAAGGAGATTGGTGACAGAGAAGGAGAAGCAGCTGACTACGGAAACTTAGGAACATTGTTTCACTCGCTTGGTGAATACAAAAAGGCTCAAGAATACACCGAGAAAGCACTAGAAATCAGAAAGGATATTGGTGACAGAGAAGGAGAAGCAGCTGACTACGGAAACTTAGGAACATTGTTTCACTCCCTTGGTGAATACAAGAAGGCTCAAGAATACACCGAGAAAGCACTAGAAATTAGAAAGGAAATTGGCGACAGAGAAGGAGAAGCAGCTGACTACGGAAACTTAGGAACATTGTTTCACTCGCTTGGTGAATACAAAAAGGCTCAAGAATACACCGAGAAAGCACTAGAAATCAGAAAGGGAATTGGGGACAGAAAAGGAGAAGCAGCTGACTACGGAAACTTAGGAACATTGTTTCACTCGCTTGGTGAATACAAAAAGGCTCAAGAATACACCGAGAAAGCACTAGCGATCAGAAAGGAAATTGGCGACAGAAAAGGAGAAGCAGCTGACTACGGAAACTTAGGAGCATTGTTTCACTCGCTTGGTGAATACAAAAAGGCTCAAGAATACACCGAGAAAGCACTAGCGATCAGAAAGGAAATTGGCGACAGAAAAGGAGAAGCAGCTGACTACGGAAACTTAGGAACATTGTTTCACTCGCTTGGTGAATACAAAAAGGCTCAAGAATACACCGAGAAAGCACTAGCGATCAGAAAGGAAATTGGCGACAGAAAAGGAGAAGCAGCTGACTACGGAAACTTAGGAACATTGTTTCACTCGCTTGGTGAATACAAAAAGGCTCAAGAATACACGGAGAGAGCACTAGCGATCAGAAGGAACATTGGTGACAGAAAAGGAGAAGCAGCTGACTACGGAAACTTAGGAACATTCTTTCACTCGCTTGGTGAATACAAAAAGGCTCAAGAATACACCGAGAAAGCACTAGCGATCAGAAATGAGATTGGTGATAGAAAAGGAGAAGCGGCAGACTACGGAAACTTGGGAACATTGTTTCACTCGCTTGGTGAATACAAGAAGGCTCAAGAATACACCGAGAAAGCACTAGAAATTAGAAAGGAAATTGGTGACAGAAAAGGAGAAGCAGCTTGCTACGGAAACTTAGGAACATTGTTTCACTCGCTTGGTGAATACAAAAAGGCTCAAGAATACACCGAGAAAGCACTTTTAATCAGAGATGAAATTGGTGACAGAGAAGGAGAAGCAGCTGACTACGGAAACTTAGGAGCATTGTTTCATTCTCTCGGTGAATACGGAAAGGCTAAAGCATACATGGAGAACGCACTTTCGATTAGAAAGGAAACTGGCAACAGAAAGGGAGAAGCAGCTGACTACGGAAACTTAGGAGCATTGTTTTATTCTTTCGGTGAATACACAAAGGCTAAAGATTTTACTGAGAAAGGGCTGGTAATCACAAAGGAAATTGGTGACAAAAAGGGAGAAGCAGCTTTAAACGGAAACTTAGGAACATTGTTTCATTCCTTAGGTGAACTTGAGAAAGCCGAATTGTATTTTCGCGAGGCTTTCTTAAAGTGCAAAGGCATTGGAGATAGTATGACCGAGTTTAAAGTTGTTTGCGGTCTAGCAGTTTTGAAGTTAGCTCAGTTTAATCTCGAAGAAGCTTTTTCGTATCTTTTTCAATCTATTGCAAAATTTGAAAAATTGCGAAACTTTGTCAAAGGCAACGACTACTTCCAAATATCTTTGTTGGAGAAGCATGGCGTCTTTCCCTATGACACGCTCATTAAATTGCTCTCTGTTAGCGGAAATTTTACAGATGCTCTTTACGTTGAAGAACTTAGACGAGCAAGAGCTCTAGCGGACTTGATGACATCTCAATATTCTGCCAAACAGTTGCAGTTTTCAGGCGATCCGCGATCATGGTGTGGAATCCATGATATTATAAAAGGAGAAGCCAGCTGTAATTGTCTTTACCTTTCGGTTGATGATGAAGATGCACGGATTTGGATTCTGAAAACAAGCGGAGAGATTCATTTCCGAAGAAAGAGATTGGATTCAGATCGTTTTGGAAATGCCGGGTCAGTTCCTGACCTGAAAGTGTTTTTTTCGGAAAGTTTCCTCCACTTTGGCATTCTACCTAGAGATGTTTGCGAAGATCGCTCTTTAAATGACGAACGTGTTTTAACATCATCTGATGATGTCAACCGATCGTCTTTAACACACAATAATATGAAAAAAAATCTTCGTTTGTGCTATGAAATAATCGTCGCTCCCGTGGCCGATTTATTGAACGAGCCTGAAATTATCATTGTCCCTGATAGCTGCATGTACCAAGTGCCATTTGCAGCCTTAATTGACGAAGGAGGAAGATATTTGTCTGAAAAATTCAGGATCCGTATTGCTCCTTCTCTGACCACCCTCAAACTTATTAAGGACAGTCCTCCTAACTACCACAGTCAGAGTGGGGCTCTCATAGTGGGTGAACCTGAGGTGAGCGAAGTGATTTACAGGGGGCAACGGATTATCCTCCAGCCATTACCAGGTGCAAGAAGAGAAGCTGAGATGATTGGAAAAATGCTTGGCGTCCCCCCATTGTTAGGGAGATATGCAACAAAAGAGGCGGTTATTGAACAGATGAAGTCAGTTGCGCTGATACATTTTGCTGCTCACGGATATGCCGAGAGAGGTGAAATCGCGCTTTGCCCTGTTCGTACTACTAATGATATTCCACAAGAAGAAGAATACCTCTTGACGATGGCTGACGTGTCAAAAGTTCAACTTCGAGCTAAACTGGTTGTTCTAAGTTGCTGTCACAGTGGACGCGGAGAGACTAAAGTCGAAGGAGTCATTGGAATCGCTCGGGCGTTCTTGGGATCCGGTGCTCGCTCGGTGTTAGTGGCGCGGTGGGCCTTGAACGACGAATCGACAGAACAGTTCATGAATACTTTCTACGAACTCTTGTTTCGTGGTAAGAGTGCCAGTGAGTCTCTTCACGAGGTCCGAAAGTGGATGAGAAATAACGGCTTTCCTGAAGTGGAGAAATGGGCTCCGTTCATGCTGATTGGAGATAATGTCACATTAAGGTAGGTTTTTAAAGAAATGAGTCAAGTTTGTATTTAAAAAAACCGCAATGAAAATGACACTTAGTATGGGAATCTTCTGAGGCCTAAATGCACTGTTTATAACATGTCAGAAGGAAACAGAATTTAAGTGTGAAATCACCTACGTTGGAAGAAGTCAGCGAGGACTCTTATGTTTTTTTCTTTTTTTATTGTGCTTTTCCATCGAGTGTGAGGAGTGTAAAGGGAGACATTGAAGTGCATTTTCTTAAGTTCGGAGGATTTAAAAAAGCCACAAGGACACAAAAGTAAAATTCAGTGGTCCTCTCCCAAATCTAACCTCGTTTATTTCATGCAAAGAATGTGAGCTCGTTACGGTAAAGAGAGGATTTGTGCTGTATCCCATATAGTTCCGCCATGTATTCTATTATTGTTGAAAAGACGAAGGAGACAAAATGAAGACTGGTTTAATAACGACAGGCAATGAGTTACTGATAGGCATTTACTTCAAGGTGAGCTTCTCCAAGTAAATTATCTCAAATTCTGCGTGGAAACTCCGATCCTTGCCAAAGGCATCTACAGTATCCGAAGTTAACAGCGACTGAACCTGTCAGTCGTAGCAGCATAAATTTTTTTAACCAACTTATTGAATTAAACAATTTTCTTACTGAGGAAGTAATTCAAGATTAACAAGTACCTTTGCTCAAGTTGTAAATATTATCTTACAGGAAAGAAGACATAACCTCCAACGCTCACAACTGATTTGCAAATCCTGTTTCCGGAAGAAAGCTGACTCTCAGTCAAGACGCTAATCGTTGCCTCCACCGTATGAAACGGAACATTTCGTGTGATATAACAGAATGATTTTTTCAGTTAAGCAGTTATAAAATAGAATTTTGGGCTTTCTCCTTAGCAGACGGGCACGCCTTGTCATTTAGATGTCTGGAGTAATCTTCGTGAGGGGACCTTCATTGTAGATATATACAGCCAAGGAAATAATTAACATTTGAATAATCTAAAAAGGTTTTCATTATGATTTATGAGCCAGATAACCTTCTTTAGCCTTGCTTTTAATGAAAACAGTTGTTCATATAAATATTTAGTGTAATGAAGTTTTTTTGGAGGTTTTACAAGATATATTTTCATTTTATAAAGAAGAGGCCTTGAAAGACTGGAACGAACTTTGGGATTGATTCTTCGAAAAGGTATCGTTCATTTATTCAGCAAGTCATTGTAGACTTTTTAGAATACTTCAGAAGTTAACCTCATCTGAATATCAATGTTGGGGCCAAAAATGTAATTTTTGTCCATCCAACTGCCATTTTTTTTTGTTTTTTGACCGTACTCGGTCAAATTTGAGTTTCCAGTATCTCGAATGAAAGATAGTCATTGTAGACCCCTTTGTAGGACTAGTTACAAGAGGGGAGCTGATCCCAGTCGTATATATCAAATAAGGGGGACAGAAATTCAATTAGAATGTTCCATCATCAAAATCAAATTTTGTTCAACAGGTCACTGGACTATTCTTGTAATCGGTTAGATTTGAATTTCCGGCATCTTGAGTAGAAGATAGTCATTGTAAGACCTTTTTAACTCGTGAATTGCCCGTGCGCAAGAGCGAGTTGTAGGTATGATGTGATGAATGGCGCTCGCTCGCTCGCTCAATTGGTCGATTCCTGTAAACTTTTTTCTATTTTAGGCTTTTGAATGCATTTGATAGTTTTTGTCGAGTGATAAACAAACGAAATGGCGACCTTTGTTGCTAAGAATAGTGTTCGGGCGAAAAAGAAGCCAATGACAATCTTGAAAGAGTAAAAAAGTATACGTTTTTCATTAGTGAATGAATTAAAGTTTGCCCAATCTCCGAATACACTTTTATCTCTTGCAGCGTATATTTCATTTATGGCATGAATACTTCTATTTTTAAATGTACACATCCAGGAAAATGATTATTGTGTCCGAAAAAATAAAAATAAAATAGAGATGAAAAGGTAAGACAAACTCAGAATATACATGAGAACGTCGCATTTGAACCACCGACGTCGCTACCCTGAGAATGTCAGCTACCGCATTGCTCTTTACCATAAGACCACCGAAACACCTTGTTACCCTGGGGCGAAACTTTATCTAGATATAAATTTTACATTTAAAACGCTAATCTTTTGGGAATTTCAACCGCGGGCTCAAATGACTCGAGTCGCTGCTCGCCATAGTTAGTCCCCTCTCCTAACTATGAAGTAACGAAATGTGAAGTTGAGTGTGATGAATACTGTGACATTCAAAGTTTATCAGAACTTTTTAAGAAAATACACAACATTTTAGGTTTAAAAACATGCATGTTCGACAGTTCTTCTGTCATCTTCAGTACTAGTTCTTATTCACATAAAGTACAAAGTTGAATTTACAGCGTACACAGAATGCTTATTGCACATAACAGTAAAAGAAACACGAGAATGTAAACAAATACAGAGAAAGTTTTAAGTTGACACGATAACATAGATGATTCAGAGTGGGCTGTTTCCACTGAATATGAATGGCTTTTTTTATTTTACATTGGAAGGGGGTGGAAACGTGATCCAAGACGCTGAAACAATCATTAGAACATAAACCGGTGCATTGCTGAGAATTTTCGTGTAAAGGTTTGAAGATGTGAGAGGACCAAGTGCTCACACAGGGGACCCACACAAGCGGCCGTGTCTGGTCGTTTGTTCGAAATATAAAGAAATGTATGGGAGAATATTGAAGAGTCGTAATATCGTAAACTTATATCAAGAAATGTCTATGTTAAGGCTTATAATAAATGTAAACCTACGTCACTTGCTGTCTATTGTCGTTTCTGTGATTCTAAGTGGCGAATTTGAGCGATTTGGTAGAATTTGCGTTGACTGTTACATATATCTTATTAACCAAGCGCGAGGGCCGTACTGGGAGAATATCGGCCCGAGGTCTTGACAGTACGGACCGAGCGCAGCGAGGTCCGTACAAAAAGGTTTGAGGGCCAATATTCTTCTAGTACGGTCCCGACCAAGCTTGGTTAATAAGAGATTTATTATACGACTGAAGTTCAAAGGGAGACAAGTGCGGCATCATTTGGGACCATTCGGGACAGTGCCCGGTCCAATACTGAGAGAATATTGACCGGCAATACAGCATTTTGATTGGCTGATTTTAGTTATGGGCCTTCTGACAGCCCGAGCCGTGTAATAATATACTGTATACTTTACTGTATAAGAAGGAGACAGTAAAGTAACAGTGAACGCAAAATCTACCAAATCGCTCAAATTCGCCATTTAGAACTACAGAAACGACAATACACAGCAAGTGAGGTAGGTTTACATTTAATTTGAGCCTAAACATATACATTCCTTGTAGCGAAAAGCGATACTCAAGTGAACGGAAGTGTTGGGAGGACGAAAACGAGACAAAGCTGGAAGTCTGGGTATGAGACTCCAATTGAGACGGCCATTTTAAATCGTTTTGACTCCGTTCCTAGCTTTGGGAGGTTGTAGCAGTAGCTAACTCAAAGAAAAACAGAAAAATTAAAGCTTATAATGTTCACTTTATCTCAATGGCCAGGAGTACTGACTTTTGTTTCAAAACAAAGTATGTGAGTATGTTTTTGCGCTTCAGATGGATGATATGTTGCTTTCAATGTTTTGTACATGGTTCATCACCCTTTGGAAAATTAGTTTCCCACGAAACCCCCCTACCCCTCAGAAATTACTGCCCTTGAACCCCCCTCCCCCTCAGAACTTGCAATGATCTTCCGTGGGGGGTATGGATATTTTCTGGAACCACACAATTGGTTTTGTTTCGGGGAGTTTTTGACTGGAGGAACTTGTAAAGCGCTGTGTGGTTTCTATTTGGGCAGGTGATAATTTGATCTAAAAGCCTGTACATAACATCTAAATGACATTTAGCCCTTTAACCTCTAAGAATGATTGGCCTTTAATTTCCCCTTACAGTATCACCTTTCCCCAGTAAAGGTCATGAGAAGAAGAAAAATGATCACTAATTGAGAAGCTCTTGACTGTCAAACAAATTCTATCTGATAGCAACAGGGGAAATGTGTAGAGAACAGTTGGTAGAATATTATGAATATCAATGTAAGGGTTTAAATGGTTAAGCCCCTGTAAATGCGACTATATAATTATGTGCAACAAAGTGGTTCAGTTTTCTCATCATCTCATCTATTTCTCATCTTAGATTTTGTGTTAACTAGCTCCTGTGAGAGGCTGGCCCTTCCCCATGTATTGAAAGAAAGCCTATTAGTTGTTGTCTTGTTTAGTATGGTTTGTGACAAGTTCATACATGTAGTTCAGCTGGCTGATGGTGAGAATAGTGTTTCCCCTATCTGAAACTGCCCTTTAGGTCTGACTGAAAAACTCCCCAAGTTTCTTTATTGTGTCTAACAAACAATTGCTTGCCTCATTCTAATTGAAGCTAATTGTTTTTGTTTCAGGGAGCAGAGTACATAAGAAATGTGCACAGCTTATTGTGGTTTCTATTTGTGTTACTAGTAGGTGAGGAAAAAGCATGAACATTACACTTGAATGATATTTTAGACTGCTGTAAATAATGCTCTCTCTGCTTACAACACAATGGTTAAGTCAATTGTCATCTTAGATTTTCTCTTAATTTGTGCCTCTGAGAGGCTAGCCATGAAGTTTACAAGTTGTTGCATTACTTGGTGTGGTTCATGATGAGTTCATAGTTCAGCTGATTGATGGTGACGATAAACTTCGCCCTTATCTGAAACCACCTTAGTGGTATTACTGAAAAAGTCAGAATTCCTTTCTCTGACAGTGTCTAACAATGAGTTACTTGTCTTACATGTAGGTACGTTGTCAAGACCCAACCAAGCAGGCTTTTCTGAGGTGAGGAGTGTGTGATGAACTAGGTGGCAATGTTTTGTGTTGTCGAGTTTGGTGCAAGTGATGACCTCCAGAATAGGGACATAAGAAAGTCACCCAGTGACTTGATTAGAAAATCTGGTTTTACCTGATGCACTTCTTGTAACTTGTATCCTGTTTTCAAATTGTTTTGTACATCTTATGATCTTGAAACTTGAAATCTCTTTAATTTGTGGCTTCAATTGTACCCTCTTTTTTTAACCAGTCATTTTTCTTTCTTGTTTTAACTATTATTTTATATCTGCTTTCATGGAAGATTAGAATACTAGCAGGAGAGGTTCAGTGACCAGAACATAAAGAGGCTGAGCCACTTAAGTGGTAATATAAGTGTAAATTTTATTACAGATTCCTAGTTCATGACTGGCATGCATAAAAATTTGACTCAAAAAAAAATACTGATTCTGTGAGTTACTTGTGTTAGCATAATGTATGGTTTATTATAGAATTTTGCTTCCCCAATTATGGATGTGGCCACTAATGCATTATTTATTTGCTACTCTTGAACATAACTGATGATAAATATCACCAAAATAACTGAGGCCACTTTGTAGACTGAGACTGTTTCAGACATGTTCTATAGGCGTGCAGGTGAAAATAAACCAATTGATGGAAGCTTTGACAAGAACAGATTAGAGTTCTTGGGTTTGACGATAGATCTTACTTTTGTTACTCTTCCCTAGTTTTATCCTTTCAAATGGTCTTGTTTGAGTATTATAATACAGTCTTCCTGTAGGCATTAGATCTGCTTGCACCAAAAGTGATTTAAATGGAAACTTAAGACATTTTTATTCAGGAAGGCATTTTGTTAGTACAATTAGTTTATATTTAGATTTTCATTTAGTTTCTTTTTCTGCAAATTACTTTTCTTATCCTCAATTGTAATTGTACAGTTTTCTTCTTTGATTTCATAGTGATTGTAAATGGTTCTTATTTAATTTGTATTTATTGTAATGTTTGTAATGTGCATTTGATTATAGTCTTAAAGAAAATGTGCAATATAAATATTGAATATTATTATAATGGTTTATACATATTAAGTTTGTGATGTCTTTCTATATACTGAAGTGATAGTATGGGGGTGAATAACGAGAAATAAAAATTTAGGAGACTTCAGCAGTTGTCTCTCATAGCGTAGAGCTCTATTGTAAAGTTGGCTTTACAAAGTTTAAAAAAAAAATGTGAAATTATTTTCAATTGTTTTTCTAGGTCCAACAAGTTACTTAGCTTGAATTTGTTGTGGAAATATTGAAAAAGATGGAAAATTAATTTTTTCAGAATGACAAGGTGAGAAATTTATTAAGTAAATGATTATTTTTGCACCATTGTCAACCAATGTTTGATTGTTAACATTGGAAAACAACATTGGAAAAGGTTGTGGATCAATGGTGTTTATGTTAGTCAGAAAGATTGTACCTCATGTTTAAAACTACAGTTGAAAACCAGTGATGACTATGTATATTCAGTCATAATCCACTGATGTTTACTTCTGAAGACTACTTTGATACTGAGGCTTTCATCTAATAAAATCAAAGTTCCTAACTCTGTTAACATTACCAAAATCTTACTCCCCTGCTCATAATCTTCTTTAACTTCTCTCCTAGGTGTCTTCTAAAAAACCATGGACACAAAAGCTGTGTAACTTGAATGTCTTCCAATTAGACTTTGGATGTGATTTCTACTTACTTGGTATATTGAAATATTCGCAGATATGATGAAATGTTCCAAAAAGTCTTTGTATGGTTTACTACTTGTGTATTGTTGACAGTAGTGTACAGTCCTGTCTGTATTACAACTGTTCTGATTTTCCATTGTCCCAACTTTTACATCTGTTGTCAAAAGGACAAGAAAGTAAGAGCTTCCAGCATACTGGGATCATTAGTGATACAGTTCAAGCAGGCACTAATTCCAGAACCAGAATTTATTTTTCATTAGCTTCAACATTTACCACTTGACATTGCAAGCGGAATAATAATCTACAAACCTTGAAAGAATGGCACAGATACAAAAATTTTCTAAATTACACAGTTCTTAGAATTACTGTTTTTAAAATATATACCATTGTATTGATAAATGCATTACACTCAAGACAGTGAGAAATGTTACATCAAAAAAGATACATTTACCTGAACAATAAAGATCTCTGTTTGAGTTACTTTCAGTCTAAAGTAATTAATTTTATTACCAGCATTACCATTTATAACAGAAAAATAATTCTTTTGATCATGAAACTTAATTGACACACCAATGCTATGGGGTGTCAAAGTCTGATCAAAGATTCTCAACAAAAGTCTGTGGTTGGCTATTGAAAAGTCCAAATTTGAAGTGATGTGGCTTTTGGCTGGTTATTAAATAGCACCACCTGTAAATAAAGTCCTGAAAAATATTAAATATGCACCCCAATGATACTCTTTGGCTGAAAATATTAGAAACATAACCCAGATGTTGTTGTGGTGATCAATAGCGATTTAACAAGTATGTTAATGTTACTTACTGTACCATGTTCTGTTACCATTTTTTTCCTTTTTGGTTTTTGTTATGTGCAGGTTCATTTGTTTTTGTTTTTGCTTTGTTTAGCATTTTGTATCTTTTTTGTTTGGTTGTTTCTTCTTTTACTTTTTTTGGTTTTTATTAATATGAAGTGTAAAACTTTAATACAAAAGATCCTAATAGGAGAAAATCAATATTGAGCATGTCTCTTTAAAAAGGATTGGAGAAAAAGCAGCATAATATCATACAGGGGAATGTCTGCTGTTTAAAACAACATTGCCATCAGCAAGTTAGAGTGCGACTCTTTGACTTGTCTTTTAAAGTTGAGAATACAATAATTCTAAAGGTTTGTCTGCAACTTTACTTTGTTGTAGAAATGTTATCCACTGTGACTTTGAGCATACTGTGTTAATGAAAATTAATCACTTCATTTTCTGTGTCTTTCACCATACTGAGATACAAGAAGCCTCTGTGCAAAAGTTATATGTTGCAGTTTCATAAGCCCTTGGTTATTACTATGACCTGCTTGTTATGTTTCCCTTGCACATACTGCAGCAGACTAGGTGAGATTATTTACTAAATGATAATAATATATATCGATTTCTGTAGCGCATTTCCATGCAAATGCTCTAATGCGCTTTACAACACTGTGCGGGCACTTTTCCTGACTGCCAGTGGCAGCTTACAATAAAGGAGAAAATTTTTACAGATGCCCCCTCCCCCCCATTCCCAGTAAACAGGCCCGACCACATCACAGTAATCTCGTGATGTGGGTTATTTAATGTCCCCTGCCGAAATTAACTAATTGATAGGTGCAGGAGGCGTCCTTTCCGAGAAGACGAAACAATGTGAGTGAAGCTTCTTGCTAAAGGACACAATGTCAAGCCCCAGCCATGACTTACCCGGGCCATCTGGCCCAGAGTCCAGCGCACTGACCACTGGACTACTCGCGCCTCACCCTACTACTGTAATATTTCTGTACAATTTTTTTTTCCTTGGCAGCCAATAGATCAAAATGCATCAGGCTAGCTAGCTAGTTGCTTACTGATTTGCTGTTACAAGCTTGCTGCATAATTTTCCCTCGTTGTACAGTTCGTAGATCCCACGGCCAGTTGCAAATATTGTTGGCCATGTCATACCTGTCACAAGCAGCAAGAGCTTGTACAAAGTCTCCCATTGAGGGCACTTTTGAAAAGGTGCACAGAGTAGCAATGAGACTAACTGTTGGACTTCTTCCTGCTTTGTAGTCAATTTCTATCAGGTCCAAGTCTTGCTCTGAAACTTTCAAGACTTGCCCAACGGAACGCCAGTTTTTTTTTGTTGGTGTCTCTAGGGGATCCAGCATCCTCTGCACATAGTGCAACAGTATTTGATTGTCATGGTTGCACAGCTGTGGCATTTCAGAGACTTTACAATCTAAGAGTTCAATGGAAAACAGTCTTAATAAGAGTACTGGTAATTGAGCTAGTGTGATTGTAACATAAAATTTCCTATTTTGTAGTACTAGTAGAATGTATTATTAAGAATACAATCTTTGCTGGGAAGGAAACTTAATCTGGGTAGTCTTGGAACAATACAGGGTATGAGTTTACTTGATGATTTTGATGATGATTTACTTAACTCAGCTTGGTTTTACAAGATATATAGGTTAAATTTACATAGCAACTAAACACAGTACAGCAAAGGAATAAGGAGAAAAAACTTAGCAATAGAGTAGTTAGCTATATAGTTAGGATCATCCAAATAGCAAAGGCTAATCTAGTGGATGACCCCTAATTATAAGATATAGTTAAATACTAAGGGCAAAATGAATAATAATTTTTTTTTCTTTTAATAAAAAGTATTACTTCATGCACTAAAGTAGATAATTAAAAAGAGCAACAATTAAGTATACAGTTCTTCAGGGTTTTGCAAAATATTCTAAGAGAATTTGAATTAATTATACTTGTAGGTAAGGAATTCCAAAGGCGAGGGCCAGTGAATTTTAGGGACCCGGTAGGCCATATTGAGTAATATTAACTGAGGCTACATAAA
The DNA here is from genome assembly GCF_964205215.1 of Stylophora pistillata. Lineage (NCBI taxonomy): Eukaryota > Metazoa > Cnidaria > Anthozoa > Scleractinia > Pocilloporidae > Stylophora > Stylophora pistillata. The sequence goes on along the minus strand of NC_142522.1, from coordinate 10,110,182 downwards.
GATTTCTGTTACATGATTGCCTTGGTGAGTAGGAATGAACAGAAGATGTAAATTTGATTTATCTATTGAAACAAGGGGGTAACAGTCTATGTGACAACTGATAAACAAAAGAGAGGATCTGTAATTCAATAACATCATTGAGCTTAAGAAGATTGAGGGATTTAAACAGAAGCTCAGAATGGGATTTTGGTTCAGAGAAAGATATTATTCTGATCGCTTTTTTGTTCGGATAATAAATAATTGTGTTAGAAATGAGGGAAAGGTTAAACCCCAGACATGGATGCCATAAGTGAGGAATGGATAGATAAGGGAGTAATAAAGCATGACAAGACTATATATCTTTGTTGACAGAGTGTCTCACTTAAGACAAGATACCAACAGTTTTGCATAGTTTCAAACAAAGCTCATTAATATGACTTTTCCATGTTAAGTTAGAATCAAATGTTATGCCAAGGTACTTAGTGGATTCAACTTGTTTAACAAGTACACCATCAATTTTGATTCTTAATGACTGATTAGGTTTAAGTTTACTGGAATGAAAAAGAATAAAGTTAGTTTTAGAAATACTAAGTGCAAATCGATTACATTTGATCCATTCAGCAACAGATTTAAGTTCATGATTTAGGGTTGTTTCAAGGTGACTAAGGTTTTTGCTAGAAAAATAAATGTTAGTATCATCAGCAAATAGATGAAATGTTAGTAAGCTAGAAGTATTGGGCAAATCGTTTACATATAATAAGAATAAAAGGGGTCCTAAAATAGATCCTTGTGGGACACTTTCATTTTACCAACCATTCATGAGGCTATAGTTGTGCATTTCTCATCACACCAAGTTACAATCTGTGACAAAATTGTTGACAAATTGATCTTTTTAACCCCTTATTACATTACTTCAATTTTTTTCTCTTTTGTCCCTGTTAAGTCAACCTATTTGTCCCTCCTCCTCCCCTCCAAAAAAAAACAAACAATGTACTGTTATTTAATGAACTTTTAGCTAAAATTGAATGGGGGAGGGGGGGGGGGCTGTTAATGACTTAAGAGTGCGGTAGAAACTGTTATTCTTCACATAAATAGAGCCCTTTTTACATGATATGTCAATCAGTTTTGATGCTGAGGGAAAGAGGAGGAGAGTGCCTGTGAGAGAAGAAATACAACATCATGATGGCAAACTCAACATGTGATCTATGCATTTACAGAGGTAAACAAGGTAGTTAACTTTGTCTAACAAAAGTGGGATGTTCACCTCACCTGTTGGAATCAAATCAGTTTTTGGCTGCAGGTCTTGTCCAAGCCTACCAGTGAGACACTCCTCATAGTCATCAGCCTCTAGTGCATCTGAGAGAGAAAAAAAAATAACCACTTAAATATCCTTGACTCCCAGAAGTGATTAACAGGTAACTTCTAATAGAGTCCAGCACAGTAATGAGAAAATACAAACTTAACAGGTAGAGGTTGTTACCTCAATCTAACAGCAAATTCTCTGAACTAAACTACAGGGAAATTCTGTGGAAGCTTGAGGGAAGAATCAACTATCAGATCCTGGGATTTTAGGGGTTTCAGGATCAGTATTTTCTATTGCTACTTTTCCATACATTTTTAAGTTTCCACTTAAGATGTCAAAAATCAAGAGCATATTTCATTCTTTGTTTCTATCCTACCAATGAAATAAATTTTGCTTTCTACACATTTCAGCTTATCTGAGATCAGTCAAAGAGAAGTGTGGTTAAGAAATGTATGTCTCTAAATTGGTCCATTTCTCCAAAAGGCTTGTTCGGTAGATTGTATGATACACAAATATTGATACACAAGTCAAATATTGTGTATTGGTAGTCACTACCTTCTACAGTTTCTGTTGAGCCTGCATCTCTATCATCAGAACCTCTCACGTCTCTCAGGGGTATACTCTCATTTGGATTTGTAACTGCAACATAGCATTGCTGTGTTATTGTATTTATTTAATTTCTTTCACCAGAGTATGGTGAGGGTCGCACAACAGAGCGAGGATCCAAATTAAGTGCGCCCAATATCCCACCCATCCCACTCCAGGGGAGGACATCCATCACACAGTAATCTCGTGTGTGGGAAATTAACGTCTCTAACCCCAACCCTGCAGGAGACGGGACCTCCATTTATTCGTCCCTATCCGAGAAGACTAGAATATCTAACCATTTCTTGATGTTATAGAAAGGTAGCAAACTCTTTTCAATTATTTTAAGACCCTGAGTGTTGGTCCGGCCGGGGCTCGAACCCTTGACCTCCCGCACAACAGTCCAGCGCTCTATCCATTGAGCTAACCGGGTGCTGAAAGTTTGTATGAATTGTTTATTCATCAATAAAGTACACCCTCGATGAAGGTACAAATGAATTCAATGTTACTTGGAAATTTCAGAATGGGAGTGATTACCCATTCTGTACCCAGCTTAAATGGTTCCTTGCTAAAAAAAAGTGTCAAATGGAAGAGAGAGGTTACTGTGCTAATTTATCAGGGAAAGAGATGGTTGTGGTCCTTCAGATCAGATTGAAAAAGAAATAATTTTGGACATGGGATGGTCATCTTATAATCACTACTTGCTTAGTCTTAACTGTGTATATCTGTATGAAACCTCACTTAATCATGATAGTGAAACTTTTTAAATGATAAGAATTGATCAAATGTTGCTTCAAATTTTAACAGGTTTCAATTTGTTAAAGAAAATCCAGATGAACTTGACTCTTTGACCTAATACATCAGAGAGGAATATTATTGGACCAGCAGACTCAATTTACTCAAAGGACCTATAAATATAGTACAACAAATCCTTAGGCAATAATAGATATAGAAATACCGTCAGGATGTGATTGTTTCCAACAGTAGTAGAAAAATGCTGCCAAAACAAAAACCAGAGTCGTAGCCACAATGGTAATCAAGGCTATAGATGTAGCCGACACTTTTTCCCCTTCTTCTTGTGTTGACCTCTTGTATATAACTGCCTTTGTTGTTGCTGGAAGCGAATGTTTTTTTTCGGATTTGAGTACAGGCTTCTTAGTGTCTTTCGTTGACGTTGTACCACTTAAATTCAAGTTAAAGTCATCGACAGGTGGGTCAACAACAGGAGTGGGTGTGGTTACGTCATAAGTCGCTGTTGTTTTTGTAGCATTTTCCGCAGTCTCCCTTATTTCCTTGCAGAGGCTATTCTGATGGGTCTCGAGGCACTGCCATTCCCTACCCATTCTAATGTCTTTACAGTTTTTCAGTCTGGCAGATTCATGAACGGTGGGACAGCAAAAATAGCATTCCTTGCAAAAACCATTGTGGTCCAGAAAATGTCTTTCAGGGCATTTGTTGCCACATTTGCGGTTTTGATCAGGGGTGCACTGCCGAATAATATTCTTTAATCCACAGTCATGACACGATCTGCAACTCTCAATGCTATCATGTTTGTCAGAGAAAGTCTCATTCTCTATGCAAGGTTCACTTTTAATGGTGGTGTAATTTGAAATTTTTGTACCGCATAGCGGTGTGAGTCCCGTTCCTGCTGGGCACTTGGGACATGCTATGCACTCCGTTTGAGCCTCTGGAGTATCGGGAAAGTATCGTAAGAAATTTCCCAACTGGGAACATCTTGCCGGCTTTCCTGACGCTAACTGTGACCACAATGCTAATAACAGGATCAGCTAAGACAGGAGCCGAGAGAGAAAAATATCAGCTCTTTGCCGTTTTTTTAAATATATCATGTCATTGACCACATCGTTGTGAATATATACGGATCATTTAAGACCTTCCCCAGTTTTGTTTGTTTGTTTGTTTTCTTCGTTTTTACCGGTCGGTGGAAATCTATCGACGCGGCCGAAAAAAGGGCGCTATAACCAAGTTTGAGTGCGTTTGTCAAACACCGGCAAAAATCAGTAATAGCGCACAAGGTCGCTAAAAATCTTCGTTAGGGAATGTTTGTGCCCCGAAGGCCCCCATCACCATAAAACATACGTCTTATGTGAAGACTCATTGCAGGGGCTATTTTTGGTCAGGTTTTCACCACATAGCTCCTGACAGTAGTGTAGACGGATTCTATGTCAAATCGGGATGCATGTCAAGTTACTTAGATTTTAGCTTCGGCATAAGGGTTTGCCTAACAAATACAGCGCATCAGACGTGAGCAGGTGACATACGTAAATTTAATTACTTATGTCAGAAGCCAATAATCGAATAACCTCTTAGATCAAAAGGCTGTGTATATTCTAAATGTTCCATTTCCATTCCCATTGAGAAACAATTCGAATCAAATCAGTTTCTTCAATGGTTGTCGTGGAAAACGTTTTCGGTCAGTGGACATGTATTCACGAATGAAAGCTTACGCACAGGTATCTTCAACTATTCACCTTAATAGCGCCTTTCATACCGTGCGTGTCACCATTATTGAGTTTGCATCTTTTGTTAACCTGTGGTAAGAGATAAAATGAACATTCACACTTAACTTGATCTTGCCGAAAGTATACCAGAATATGGTAAAAAACTGTTCATCGAGCAAGTGTGAAATAAGTGCGAATCATCAGTTTATGCTTGCCTACCGTTTGTGCTCTTCCACTCTCGATGCTGAAAACTATGGATTTTTTTCGGTCAGAAAACACAAATTTCCGTGGATGGGAAGCTGTTATAATTATAAAGCCTTTCTTTAGCCCTAATGAACGGTCTTAGTGGCAGAAACAATTATTATTCTACAGAAGTCGAGAAAGTTCAATAAAGTACACTCTTAAGAAATAGGGGATTCCCCGTTCCAAGGAGGCCAGGAAGAGGTAAAGCAAAACTACTATAGTAGGCTCGCTTTTCGGCTCGTTTCGAACGAACACGGTCCCTTGCAGCTTCATGTGGAAGAAACTTATACTGAAATAGCCAACTGTATTTGTAGTAAGTGTTAAGATCATCGAGGAAAGAAAAAAATGTAGAATCACTATAACGCATTGACTACATGACGTAGTCGCGTCGGGGATTCCCCGTCCCAGTGAGATGCTAAGTGCCATGTAAATTGCCATCACGGTCATTAATGCAACATTGTACATCTCTAACGTATCAAAATAAGATTTCCAGATATCAAACGGAATGAAGCGTTCCATTAAATCGGCTTGAACGATCTTTTACTTTTTTTTTTTCCAACTTTCCTCGATCGGTTTAACAATTGTTTTCCTCGATGTTAAGATAAGAAGTTGCTGCGTCATTACGACAAAGCATTATGCAAATTTTAAAAGCTTTCGAGTTGCGGTCAACTACTGCGCAGACTTTATTCTTTGGGAATGTGAAGGCCGTAAGTCATACTTAGAAAGAAAGAGAAAAAATAAACAAATTGATTATTGCGACACTTTTTTCGAATGTGGCAAACGGTTTTGATTACTTTATGAAGTTAGAAGCGCATAGATGTGGCACTTACTAGAAGGGACCGGTTCTTATTTGTCACTGCGCCAGAGGGCTGGCCATTATATATTACGCTAGTAAAAGTAGCATATTCTACTGCCAGCATTGCTCGATTTTATTTTTCCAAATTAGGCTTAAAATTATGCTCGTTTTTGAAAATTTGGCTACTTTTTCTTTTTAAAAGTATGCTTTTCAAAACAGAAATACAAAACGAGTCTAAATGATATCTTTGTGGTGATAAAGCATGAAATCTCCATTATTTTGAGTTACACTCTTACTCCGATAAAAAGTCATTATCTATTCCATTTAATTCCAGACTAGAGGCAGTGACTCAGTCACTAAACGTTCGATCTTCTGAGAATTTTGTTGACTGCCGGGAACTGGAACCGACGCAATCTGTATTTGGTTTCAGTGTGCCCAGTCCTCCTGACGACGAACGACTCAGTGCTAAGTATCTAGTAAGAAATTGCAAAATCCAAGACACTGAACTATGAATCGAAATTGAAAATAATCAATCTTAGAGATCAAACAAGTCATTATTCTAGTAATTTTCCCTTCAAAAAGCTAAACATATGCTGATTATGCGAGCAGTTCTACCAATATAAACATACGCATGTTACGCATGTTAAGGACACTTAGTAACTGATGCTTGCCTTCTTGTAAAAGAAAAAGAGCATCTGCTTTCAAAAGATATCAGTGGAAATAAAGTTCAGACACACGTATGGTCTACTGCCACTGGTGTCTGAATAATTGCAAACTTTAATAAACTGAGGCTGGCGCCTCGCTTCCTGTAATCTCCTTCACAGTCGAGACCAAACAACGGCCTTCTCACAGGCTAAGACTATGCTTACTGCAGTTCCTTAGTCAGAGAGAAAATCAAAATCATTCAATAACAGCTACTTTCATCACAAATCTTCTTCCACATAATTCTGCAGTGAGAGGCAAACTGCGGAAACTCTATTTATCTCCAATAGCCTCTAACAAAATACATTTTTCGCTCTCAGTTCTTCACTTGGGCGTAACAACGTAGGCTCCTTATTTCGTAGTTGTCTATCTGGCCCCGGTTGTTCAAAGGATGGATAACTTTTTATCCGCTGGTTAAATCGCTATCCAGCGGATAAATTTTATCCATGACGTCATATCGGTTGTTGAAAGCATGGATAGCGCTATCCACTCGCTATCCAGCGGATAAATTTATCCATGGTTAGGTAGGTAGTATAAATTTTATCCACCGGATAAACACAAATAAAATGGCTGCTCGACAGTTACATCTTCATCGCTGTAACCTTCCCGAAAATCAACTTCAAAGAAAAAAGAGAATTTATCGCCGCCAACTCGATCCGTTAGAAACATATACAGACGCTGAATTGAGATCCAGGTATCGTTTTGGACGAGAGGCGATACAGTACATCGTTGGCCTTGTTGCAGACGATATCGCTCCCCAAACAAATTCCAACCGTGCTGTTCCTGCTATAATGCGAGTCCTTATCACCCTCAGACTCTTAGCTTCGGGTTCGTTTCTTCAAGTACTAGGTGACACTTTTCAGGGATTTGACAAGTCGACAGCCGGGTAGTTCGCCGGGTGACAAAAGCCTTGACTGCAAAGTTAGGCGAATTCATAAAATTCCCGTGCACTCGTGCGGAACGAGACGAAATGAAGCAAGGTTTGTTGAGAGTAGGTGGTTTTCCCTGTGCTATCGGGTGCATCGACGGTACTCATGTCAGAATAAAGGCCCCTCACGAAAACGAGCCGGACTTCGTGAACCGGAAAGGATTTCACTCAATCAATGTCCAGGCAATCTGCGACCATTGAGGTAAGCAAGTTTGTGTTGCTCTCATTATTTGTATAGCAAAGGGTAACATTCCGTTTAACTCAAACTTTACTATGCTTACTATCTCATGTGTATTTCAGTTATTATTTTGTCCAAAATATGAGCATGAAAGCCGAAGAATTTCGCTTTCAAACTGTAACGCTTTTCTGTCACGTAAGGAGGAATGTGCGAGTGATTGGCTTGAGTAACGCATGTGATCAATCGTGTGATCCCAAGATTCACGCATGTACACAATTTACGACGAAACGAACTGAACTGAACTGAACCGAACTGAACTGAACTAAACGATTGAAATAATCGAGTTTTCGAACCGTGAGACCTCCCTTTCCATTCTGGAACTCTCAACTGTAATCGATCTTGTTTGCTAACAAGTGTTGAGCCTTCGAATGGTGACACGACCGTATGGAAAATATTCATAGGTGATCTCTTGAAATATTTTCCAACATGGAAAATTTTCAGTGGACTGTGTTGAATTGAGTGCTGAAACATAACATTACAGAGCATTCTATAGCTAAGTAGCATTGTTTAATAACATGTAATTTGCTGTTACTCAAAGAAACATGTCAAGAAATCTCTTGGAATCTGCCATTTCTAGTAAAGGGATAGATTGTAGTTAATTGAGGTTGGTTATAAGCTGTGGTTTAAATACAAGCGGCAATCCAGTTTCGAACACTTCGTTTTGACAAAATGAATTAAAAAAAAACCTTACGATTACAGCTCCAAATTTAGGGTCTGTGTGTATGTTCACAGTACGAAACTTTTATGGGAATACAGTTTAAGACTAGGAAAACGTACACTTGCACTATAAATAGCTAATTTTTTTCACTGGGAATGTTGTGTTGGACGTAAAAACCATTGTGATGCATTGAATGTAATTGAATTTTGTAGGAATGTTTACAAATGTTGTGGTTAGATGGCCTGGCTCTACACTTGATAGCCACATTCTTCGAACGTCCGCCATAGGGCGTGACCTGGAAGGGACTGGTCCGGCAGATGGTGTACTACTTGGAGATAGTGGATATGCATGTTCCCCATTCCTCATGACTCCCTATCTCAACCCCAAAACACCCCAAGAGGAACGTTTCAACAGAGGTCACAAAATAACGCGATGTACCATCGAGCGAACTTTTGGGGTGTTAAAAAGGAGATTTCATGTGCTACACTCCGAAGTAAGGATGGCTCCTCACAGGGTGTGCTCAATAACTGTAGCTTGTTGTATTTTACACAACCTTGCTATAAGTTTAAGGGAGCCAGATCCAGAGGACTGCGAAATGGATGATGAAGGGCGTGCTCCTGACCTTCACAGTCAGTATCATGGCCGTGAAACTGGTAATGCTGTTAGGGAGCACATTGCTAACACTTTATTTTAAGTTCTACACGGGGGACTCAAGCTCAAACATACATTTGATTGCAAAAATGTTCATATGCAGTGTAAGTGGTATGGTCCATCAACAATGAGACCCAATGGCTTTATGGGAAATGTTTGCATGGTTACAAGATTAATGCATTATTTATTTCATTGTTCATGGAAATCTTTGATGACCACAATATTTTCCTGGACTTTACCCGGAGCGTGCGAAATACGTGATAAAATGCAGGTTGTTTACAAGGAATTGACACGTGATGGAAAATTGACGCTTCCGAAGAAGGTTACGAAGATTGGGAATGACGTCACGTCATTCTGAAATATGGAGATGAGTGCTAAGCCACTAGCACGCGCGAGCGAACAGACATAGCCTTTTTATCCACCGGATAAGCTTATCCGGTAGATAAATTTATCCATCCTTTGAATAACCGGGGCCTGGACTTTACCCGGAGCGTGCGAAATACGTAATGAAATGCAGGTTGTTTACAAGGAATTGACACGTGATGGAAAATTGACCGACAGTAGCAGTATGTTCCTTGTGAAATTTTTTTCAGTGAAGTAGGATTATGTCTTAAATATTACGTTGTTTACTGAAAAATGGCTTTTCATCTGAGAAAGACTAACTAGTCCATAGTGACGAGTAAAACAAAAAACGTAATTGTAGCGGGGAAGTACCGTTTAAACACAATACTTAACTCATGGAAAAATTTTTGAAGTAAAGAAACGGATATTTAACATGGCAGTCGACGCAGAAAGTAGATATAACTTGGTGGTCTTTTCAACCTTTGCGAAAAGAGCTGTCACAGGGCAAAAGCAAACAAATGCTTTGCACGAGTTTTACCTGAGTCAGCAAAACTAGCCCTTCCAAAATACAAAGCCTCAATGATATCTCTTCGTGTGTGTCAATGTTGGGTTGATTCCAACACAACGTAATCGTGGTACCCTAATATCCTGACGTGATTAGTATGAGGGACGACACTCGGATTGGTGCTGGCATACCCAATGCTGTGATCTGATTGGTGTCAGATTCATACCCGAATGCGACAATCTGATTGGTGCGTGATACTTAGCCAAATGTGGTTATCTGATTGGTGCAGGCAAGATAACACTCTTAAAGCTGACATAGAGTTTCTTTTTTTTTTTTTTTGTTTGTATGTTTTTTTTAATAATAACTCAAAAAGAAGAAAACTATGTTCGTTTTTCTAAATTACGCCAAAAGGTACGCAAGCACAATCTAAAAGGGCCCACTGGGGGGTGATAGAGGTTTTGGTTGTGTCACGATAAAATTTATGTATCCCCACTAAGGCTCTCTAATATTCTTATGGCTCCCCCCACCCTTCATTGACAGTTTTTCTTCGGTCCCCTTTTTTATTTTATTCTGTCGGCAATGACTGATTCCCTCAATCCCCCCTTAGAACAATGCAATTCCCCAAACACACCCTCCCTGACTAATTAATAAATGTTTCTTAACATGTAAGTCATTATCACGAAAGAACTTTAGTTAATAGTGGTAATTGAACTGATTGGAATGCAGTTTGATTTGAAATCAGAGTCATGATTTAAATAAAAACCTCATTTTGAAATCGCAAAAAAACAGTCGCATAGACACAAAATTTTTTATTCTGTACAAATGTTCTGTTGATCCTGGTTTGTAGAATGAAAGTCTATTTTTCATTTTCTTGCAATTTGACTTATTTCATGAAGCAAGCAATTGGTTGTTGTACTTCAGTAAAGCTTCCTCATTGGCTAAGAAAAAAATTCGATTCAGTGTAAAAATGGTGAAATGCGTAAATAAATCGCACTAATGACAGCCAATGAGATCACAAGAATTACCATTGATTTCAAAATGGACGTAATAAGGATGGTTATGCAACTCAATAGCATCTTTTTTGAACCCCCACGCACCTTTTGTCATGATGGAGTATCACGTGGCACATTTTCGCTCGCGCTTTCAAAGACAACTGAGAATGAGTGCCTTTTATAACACCACTGACCTTGGTTTTAGATTATATCTTATATTGTACGCGTCAAAATAGGAACGTTTTGGGGGTTGGGGGGTTACATGTAATTTTCTTGACAAACTATCAGCTGTTGCATTTATTCAAGTCCTTCATCAGTGGTACACAATGTCAAAAGAAATCTCTGGAACTGCCCCAGAAAAGTACGTGAAACGGCCTATGCCAACATCGTCGACCCAAACTGGAGTATGCAAGTGCTTTCTGAGACCCACATTACAAAAAGAGATATTTCAGCCTTGGAGAAAGTTTAAAGAAAAGCTGCTCGTTTTTGCCTTCAAAACTTCAACAAATCAGCGAGTTTGACAGACATGTTATCTGATCTGAAATGGGACACATTGGAAACAAGAAGAAAGAAAAAGAAATGCATAAAGGCTGATAGTTTCGAAAGAAACTGTTTGGGGCTGCGTCGGTGGGAGTAACGAAATAATTTGGATATATCAACAAAGTTGAAATGGTAAATTGGCCACCGTAATGATTACAAAAGCTGACGTTTCGGGCGTTAGCCCTTCGTCGGAGCGAAGGGCTAACGCTCGAAACGTCAGCTTTTGTAATCATTACGGTGGCCAATTTACCATTTCAACTTTGTTGATATATCCAAATTAGAAAGAAAAACAGATTGACTCTAATGTACAAACTTAGTCATAATCTAGTACACATTAACACTGAGGATCACTTAATACCAAACAGAGAAAAAAGAACACGTAACAGCCATGCTTTTAAATATAGAATGCCAAAAGTATGTAAGGACGTCTTTAAGTTTTCTTTCTTTCCTAGATCAATAACAGAGTGGAACTCACTGCCAGCTGACTTAGTAAATTGCAAGTCATTATCTGATTTTAAGTTGAACTTAGGAAAGTACGTGAAATAAGTAAAGTAAATTCCAATTATGAATTATCATTTATTTATCTTGTCATCTGGACATTTTTACTTTTATTTAATTTATGTATATGTACATATATATATGTACATATACAAACTAGTTTACTCTAGTTTGAGCACTCTGGCATGGCTTAGACGATACCACAAAGGTTGGGTCGTTTGGGGTGACCGTCTCGGTTCTCCCCCATCCTAGCATCAGCACTGCCCTAATGAGGCCCAGGATTTACTCCTTCACCTCCACAGTATTCACTCTACTTTGGGATTCTGCGCAGGATCACTCTTGGGGCACGGACTCTTGTGAGTATTTGTCTTTTGGTTGATTTTAGTCTTCTTTCGCCTTTTTATATCTTTCGGCGTTTTTCGGACTTCTTCGGCAACCCTGCCGATTTCCGGCTTCGAGCCGATTTCGGAGGGTTTTTTCGGTCCTTTCTTCGGCCTTTCTCGACCGTGGTTTCCGGGTGTTCGGCGTTTTCCGATTTTTCCGGTGTGTTTTCGGCGAAACAAAATTTTTCGGTCGCCCATCCAGTTTTGGGCTGTGTTGCGTGGGGCCGAACTCACGTTTCTTGTTGAGTTCTGGGCACTACAAAATCTTAATTATGGTTGGTTTCCAAAGAACCATTGACATACGTTGTAATTTGTTCCCTAATGGGACAAGTTCCACACAAATCATTAGTTATATAGATGCCCACTTCCAAGAGCAAACTGGGCATGTTGCTAAAGTTGTGTCTATCCAGCAGTGCCCCGGTTTTATTGCCAGGGTGACTTTTGATGATGAAAAGGGTGCGTTAGCTATGTTCCACTATCAGGAATGTGGGTCGGTGGTTCTTAATGGGGTCGAATGTGAGGTCATTTCTCCCCCCCCCACCACCCCCTCAAGTTAGTATGGTCGTCGTCCACTGGTTTCCTTATGAGGGCCCAGTGGAATCAGTTAAGAACGCGCTTTCAAGCTATGGTGAGATCAAGTCTGTCCGCCATCAAATGTGGCCTGGCAAGCCGTCAGTCTCTACTGGCTGCCGTCTTGTCAGAATGGTTGTCTAAAAGGAAGTCCCTCGTTTCATTTCCATCGGGGGTATTCGCTGCAAGGTGTGGTACCGTGACCAGCCTTTGCGATGCGATATTTGTAGACAAGTTGGACACGCGGCAAAAGAGTGCCCTGATAAGGGTAAGTGCCGCCGCTGCCACAAGGCGGGGCATTTTGCTAGGGAGTGTACATCTGCATGGATCCTTCCCCAGGCCCCCCCGGTGGCCCCTGGGGCCCCGGTTGGTAGCGCTGGTGGGGAGGAAGGGGCTGGCGATGATGGGGGTGACATTGATGAGGGCGATGCTGCTGAGGCGGCTGGTGATATCGAGTGCGAAGACGCTGTCGATGGTGATAGTGAAGCCGAGCCCTTGGTGGGTGAAGCGGCCTCCCAGGTGTCAGGCATGGAATTGGGCACCCCTGTTTTGGACTCCAGCGGCCAACTGGTACAGGCACAGATTCCTGTCGTCCCCCCGGCCAGTGGTGACCCTGTGGCCGATGGGATAGCGGCTAGTACCCAGGCCTCGGTGTCGGGTGCTCCTCTCTTTGAGGATGAGGCTTATGCTACCCAGGCAGTCCAAATGCTGTCTGTTGCAGCTAATAGTTTCGTTAGACAACTTGCTGATAGTGCCCCACAAGAGGTTGAGCTCGCTGAGTATCTAGCCAATGCCAGCGCTAATACTGATCTTTCTCCTCGGACTGGGTCAGAGAGTAATGTCAGTAATTGTAAAGGAAATAGTGAGGCTCCGAATGATGAGCACACTAGAGGGGCAGACGCCTCGCGTAAGACCCCTTCTGGGTCAACTGAAAATAATGATAGAGAACTAGTGTCTAGTAATGAAGTAAATGGTGGTACTGACAGTGCCCCTAATTCAATTAGTGTAGTTAACGTTAATCACGGTAGCGCTACTGATAATTTATCTAGCAAAGGGGAAACTGCAAGTGTGGTCCCTGCTAAAGTAAATAGTAAAGAGGATAAGAATGCCAAAAAAGGCTCTACTAGTGGTAAAGGTACCAGTAAGAATAATGTTAGCTCTTTGGCCCTGGCCGACGAGCTTTCCGAAATGGATACAGCTCCGGCCATGGCTACTCGTAAGAGGCCTGCATCGGACGCTGGTTCTGAGTCAACCCCCCAAGACCCGGATCCAGAACCTCCGGCTACGTCGGCTTTGTCCCGGCGTAAGAAGCTTGCAAAACCATCTGCAGCAGCATTGGGTAAGGCTGGCAAGAGGTCCTCGGGCGGTAAGAAGAAGACCTAAGCATGATGGCTTCCCTTTTGTGCTCAGTGATGGCTCTTTCCATCCTTACCTTAAACTGTAATGGTCTGCGGGACCAGTCTAAAAGGTTTGGCTTTCTGCAGTGGTTGCGTTCCCTCCCCGTGAAGGTTGATGTTGTCTGCCTGCAAGAAACTCATTGTGTCACTCTGGCTGAGTGTTCTTTGTGGTTTTCATCGTCCGGCTTTTCGTCTGTGTTGGCTCCTGGTTCTGTTCACTCGTGTGGTTGTGTTATTCTCTATCGTTCTTCTTTATCTCTTCTAAACTCCTGGTCTGCCGATGGTCGTTATCTGCAATGTGAATTCTCTCTCTTTGGCAAAGTCTTCCGTGTGGTCTGTGTCTATGCCCCTAACTGCAACCCTGCGCGGAATAAATTCCTTGATGACCTCCATTCGAAAGTCGATCCATCTGTCCCTACTCTGCTTACTGGGGATTTCAACGCCGTCTTTGACCGAGCCCTTGACCGGCGTGGTTCTGAACCTGCAAGTTCATACAGAGACAGTTCCTCTTCGCTGGCCCAGCTTTTCGAGGCATGTTGTGTTATGGATGTGTGGCGTTACCTCCATCCCTCCTCCTCGGGTTTCACCTGGACCAGGTGGGATGGCAGTTTGGCGTCGCGCATTGATCTGTTTGGGGTGCCCTTTGCCTGGCTCCCATCGGTGTCCTCTTGCGCTATGTACTGCTGCCCCTTTTCGGACCACAGTGCAGTAGTGCTGTCTGTCTCTGTTCCCGACGTCGTCCCACCTGGGCCAGGCTACTGGAAACTGAACACATCCATGTTAGATGACCCGGAATATTGCCAGCTCGTTAGGGAAGAGTGGATTTCGTGGCGTCGTACCCTTCCTGGCTTCCCCTCTCTCGCCAAATGATGGGACCGCGGGAAAGGTCGGATAAAAGGCCTTACCATCAGGTACTGTCGCAAAAAGTCATCTCAAACAACTGCATCGAGGGCTGCCCTCGTTCGCTTGATCGATCATCTTCGGGCTAAGCTGGATGCTGGCATGACCTCCTGCGCGGGCCCTTACCGATCTGCGCTGGCGGATCTGGCAGCTATGGACACCTACGTTGCCAAGGGTGCTCAAGTGCGATCAAGAGTTAAGTGGGTTGAGGAGGGAGAGTCCTCCTCGGCCTATTTCTTCCGCCTGGAAAAGAAGCGGTCTGCCGACCGCCGCATCTCTGCGCTGAGAGAGCCCGGTGGCTCCATTGTTTCTTCTTCTGTTGCTTTGTGTGCCACTCTCGGCTCTTTCTATTCCGACTTATATACGGCTTCTCCTACTGACACTTTGATCCAATCTTCTCTTTTGGGTAATCTGTCTTCTGTCCTTCCGCGAGATCGGGCTGATAGTTGTGAGGGCCTCCTCACCCCCCTCGAGGTCTATGAGGCTCTCAAGGGCATGAAGCGGAACAAGGCTCCTGGACTGGATGGCCTTCCATCGGAGTTCTATCTTCGTTTCTGGGACGTAGCCGGTGCTGATCTCGTAGCTGTTCTTAACGACTGTTTTTCCTCCGGTTCTTTGTCTCTCTCTCAGCGTAGAGGTGTGATCTCGTTGTCTTTTAAAAAGGGAGATCGTCTTGATCCAAAGAATTGGCGTCCCATTTCGCTGTTGAATGTCGACTATAAACTGGCATCACGAACCATTGCTGGCCGGCTCCTCCGTGTCATTCACCTGGTCGTGCACCGGGACCAGACGTGTGGAGTGCCGGGTCGGTTCATAGGGGAGAATGTCACCTTTCTCCGTGATGTTGTGAGTTATGCTGAGTCTACGGGCACCGCGGTTGCAATCTTATCCCTCGACCAAGAAAAGGCCTTCGACCGGGTGGATTGGGGCTTTTTGCGATCTACCCTTGTCACCATGGGTTTCGGCCCCCAATTCATTGCTTGGGTAGACTTGTTTTACGGGCAGGTCCAAAGTGCCATTAATGTAAATGGTCATCTGACACCGTTTTTCGGTCTCTCGCGAGGTGTCCGGCAGGGGTGTCCCCTGTCTCCTCTGCTGTACGTTTTGGTTTCGGAGGTCCTTGCCTGTAGTATTCGCTCCAACCCCCGTATCGTTGGCCTTTCCCTCCCGGGGTGTCCCCCACTATTTCCCATATCTCAGTATGCTCTCGACACGTCGTTAATTTTAACATCCGACGATGGGATCAAAGCTGCTCTGGAAGTTTATCATCAGTATGAGCGGGCGTCCGGGTCAAAGATCAATTTCGGAAAGTCCAAGGGTCTTTGGTTGGGCGGCTGGCGGGGCCGTACGGACTCCCCCGTCCCTTTCGATTGGACACCTTCGAAACTCAAGGTCCTTGGAGTGTTTATCGGTCCTGGTAACCTGGAAGAGGATAACTGGCGCCCGCGCATTTCTGCGGTGGACCATGTTCTCAAATCCTGGCGTTCACGTGTTCTGACCTTTCGCGGCAAGGCTCTCGTTATTAATGCTCTCGCCCTCTCCCGGGTCTGGTATGTGGCGTCACTCATCCACATGCCGGCTTGGGTGGAGACGGAGCTTACTCGACTTGTGTTTTCATTCTTTTGGTCTGGCAAGCGGGAGCTCGTCGCCCGCGCTGCAGTAGTGCAGCCAGCTCTTTTTGGTGGTTTTTCAGTGGTCAGTGTTCGCTTCAAGGTGTGGGCTCTTCTGGGTCAATGGGTGAGGAGGTTTGCCTCCTCTCCCTCCAGTTGGGTCACACCGATGTCGTTTTGGTTTCAGTCTGTCCTTGGTGTCTCTCCTCTCGTTGCGTTTTCCCGCCCTTTTTCTGTTGACTCTAGAGCCTTGCCACCATTCTACCAGTCTC